>NC_087190.1:6203000-6285500 GCF_035594125.1 Scylla paramamosain
TCCCATCATAGGGTACACACCCAATGCGCTAAGTCCGTCTTTATTGTAAAGCCTGAACACTATGACAGTGCAGTGGATAGCTTCAGTGGCAGTGGAGTTATAATAACAAAGGATGGACAACAGCATCTGGGTGCTGTCATCGGAAGAGAGGAGTTCAAGAAGGAGTACATAGGAGAAAAGGTGAAGGAGTGGATACATGAGGTGGAAGTCCTGTCTGACATGGCCAGGACTGAGCCTCATGCAGCCTACTCCGCCTACACCCACGGCTTGCAGCATCGATGGAGATTCGCCATGCGCACCATCCCAGGCATCAGCCCTCTCCTTGCACCACTGGAGGTCTCGATAAGGAACACCTTCCTCCCAGCGTTACTGAGATCCCACACCATCGGAGATGGGGAAAGGGCGCTGCTCGAACTTCCACCAAGACTGGGCGGGATGGGAATCACCTCCCCTGAGAAGTTCGCGACTGTGGAGAACCTCAACTCCCTCAAGCTCACCAGGTCCCTCACAGAGAAGATCATTGCTCAGGACGCACATGGTGAAATAGCCCAAAGTGCAGTCACTGAGCAAGGACGAATTATATCTAGAGATAGGCAACAACATCAACGAAACTGTCTCGAAGACCTGATAAACATCCTGCCTGCAACCACAGTGAGAAAAATCCTCACTGCACAGGAAACGGGAGCCTCTAACTGGCTAACGTCACTGCCCATCAGAGCGAAGGGCTTCAGCCTCAACAAACAAGAATTTGTCGACGCCATTGCTCTGAGGTACAGCTGGCCGATGGAAGGACTCCCCAGTACCTGTGTGTGTGGCTCCCCTAATGACGTCAACCACACCATGACGTGCAAAAAGGGGGGATTCGTATGTATCAGGCACGATGAGGTGAGAGATCTGACCGCCAGCATGCAAAGGGAGGTGTGCCACGATGTCTCCACTGAACCGACCCTCCTGCCGCTAGACGGCGAGCACCTGCGCTACAGAACAGCCAACACCACCAACGAGGCTCGAGTCGACGTCAGTGCACGAGGGTTCTGCACAAGGGGACAGAAAGCATTCGTGGACATACGGATCTTTGACCCGATGGCCGCCTGTCACCACGAACTCTCCCTGGAGGCCGCCCAACGCAAGAATGAGCAGGAGAAGATCCGAGCGTATGGGGAGAGAATCCAACACGTCGACCAGGGCAGCTTCACACCTCTGGTCTTCACCACATCTGGCGGGATGGGCTCCAAGGCTCAGTGCTTCTACTCAAGACTAGCCGACCTAATGGCAGAAAAGAAGCACCAGCCAAGGAGCCATGTCGTCGCATGGATGAGGTGCCGTCTCTCATTCTCCCTCCTCAGATCTGCCCTCCTGTGTCTCAGGGAGACAAGGCATTCCACTCCCATACCTGCAGACTTAGGAGGCCTCGACTGTGAGGCTACAGTGGTGGAGAGTGGCATAAGAGTAGATAGAGTAGAGGTAGAGTGAATTTATAGTTAACAACTAATGTTTATATTAGAGAGTATTAGATATGGTTGGATGCCACAGTCATTAGCGAGAGCTGGGGCTAATGACCTCCATGTAATGGAGCCCCTAATTGACACATCAATAAACATGGGGTGGAGGTATTATTTTAATGTAGTAAAAAAAAAAAAAAAAAAAAAATGTAGTAGTAGTAGTAGAAGTAGTAGTAGTAGTAGTAGTAGAAGTAATAATAGTAGTAGAAGTAGTAATAGTAGTAGTAGTAGTAGTAGTAGAAGTAGTAATAGTAGTAGTAGTAGTAGTAGAAGTAGTAATAGTAGTAGTAGTAGTAGTAGTAGAAGTAGTAGTAGTAGTAGTAGAAGTAGTAGTAGTAGTAGTAGAAGTAGTAATAGTAGTAGTAGTAGTAGAAGTAGTAATAGTAGTAGTAGTAGTAGTAGAAGTAGTAATAGTAGTAGTAGTAGTAGTAAAAGTAGTAATAATTCTAGTAGTAGTAGTAGAAGTAGTAATAGTAGTAGTAGTAGTAGTAGAAGTAGTAGTAGTAGTAGTAGTAGAAGTAGTAATAGTAGTAGTAGAAGCAGTAATAGTAGTAGTAGTAGCAGTAGAAGTAGTAATAGTAGTAGTAGTAGCAGTAGTAGCAGTAGCAGTAGTAGCAGTAGTAGCAGCAGCAGCAGCAGCAGCAGCAGCAGCAGCAGTAGTAGTAGTAGTAGTAGTAGTAGTTTAGTAGTAGTTTAGTAGTAGTAGTAGTAGTAGTAGTAGTAGTAGTAGTAGTAGTAGTAGTAGTAGTAGTAGTAGTAGTAGTAGTAGTAGTAGTAGTAGTAGTAGTTGTTGTTGTTGTTGTTGTTGTTGTTGTTGTTGTTGTTGTTGTTGTTGTTGTTGTTGTTGTTGTTGTTGTTGTTGTTGTTGTTGTTGTTGTTGTTGTTGTTGTTGTTGTTGTTGTTGTTGCTGCTGTTGCTGTTGCTGTTGCTGTTGCTGTTGCTGTTGCTGTTGCTGTTGCTGTTGCTGTTGCTGTTGCTGTTGTTGTTGTTGTTGTTGTTGTTGTTGTTGTTGTTGTTGTTGTTGTTGTTGTTGTTGTTGTTGTTGTTGTTGTTGTTGTTGTTGTTGTTGTTGTTGTTGTTGTTGTTGTTGTTGTTGTTGTTGTTGTTGTTGTTGTTGTTGTTGTTGTTGTTGTTGTTGTTGTTGTTGTTGTTGTTGTTGTTGTTGTTGTTGTTGTTGTTGTTGTTGTTGTTGTTGTTGTTGTTGTTGTTGTTGTTGTTGTTGTTGTTGTTGTTGTTGTTGTTGTTGTTGTTGTTGTTGTTGTTGTTGTTGTTGTTGTTGTTGTTGTTGTTGTTGTTGTTGTTGTTGTTGTTGTTGTTGTTGTTGTTGTTGTTGTTGTTGTTGTTGTTGTTGTTGTTGTTGTTGTTAGCAGTGAAGGAACTAATCAGTGAAAAAACTGTGATAAACAATGAGCACACAAATGTGTTGCACTAAGAGTGAGGCAGTGAGGCACACGGACACATAGACACACATCACAGAAAAGGTGACAGAGGCAAGGAGTGTGCATCAGCTGAAAGAAAGGATTATTGTCCCTAAGATTACAATAAATAAATAAACAAAATAATGCAATAAATAATAATAAAATAATACAAAATATTACAATAAATAAATAAACAAAATAATAGTAATAATGAAATAGACTCAGGTGGCTGTGTTACCTTGAGATTTGTTGATTAAGTGAAAGGTGGATGAGAGAGAGAGAGAGAGAGAGAGAGAGAGAGAGAGAGAGAGAGAGAGAGAGAGAGAGAGAGAGAGAGAGAGGGAGAGAGAGAGAGAGAGAACTATGCAGGAAAAATCAAACACACAAAGAGAAATAAGAATAAATAGGTAAGTACTTGTAATAATGATAATACTTATGTTCAAAATAATAATAATAATAATAATAATATAATAATAACAATAATAATGGTAATAATATTGTAACAGGTGATGGCAGGAGAGTGTGGAGGAAGGAAAGGGAGAGGTTTGGAGGAAATTACAACACGGAAAACCTTTTTATCTCCACCAGTGAGGGAAATTCTCCTGAAAGTCACTCCTCCCTCTCCTCCTCCTTCTCCTACTCCGCCTCCTCCTTCATCTGATCGGTGTGGGAGCAGCCAGGATGGGCAGATTAATCCATGAAAAAGTTTGTCTCCACAGATCAAAAAACGCGCGGGCGCCAACAACAGGACCAGCGTCGTAAACACTAACGTAATTATTTCATCCACAGGTTCAGACAAGATCAGAGCTTGTTACTTCAATGCCTGTAGTTTACAAAATAAATTAAATGAGCTGCAAGCTCTTATTTATCTTGAAAACTACGACATCATAGGCGTCACGGAAACGTGGATAAATTCATCAAGTAGGGATTACTTAGCTGAGTACTCGCTCCCTGGCTACACCATTTTTAGCTGCGAGAGAACGTAAACAAAACACCGGGGCCAGACAAGATATCACCCAGGCTTCTTAAAGAAGCAAGAAATGAATTCATGAAACCGTTTACAATTTTATTCAATAAAACTTTACTAGCGGGTAAAGTTCCCCACAAATGGGAACTAGCAAATGTCACGCCAATCTTTAAAAAAGGAAATAAATCTCTCCCAGCCAATTACAGGCCGATCAGTCTCACCTCAGTAGTGTGCAAGCTGATGGAAACAAAAATCTGAGATAAAACTGTTAAATATTTAGAAGAAAATAAAATCATAAAGAATTTCTCAACACGGTTTCAGAACCAAGCGCTCCTGCTTAACAAACTTATTAGACTTCTTTTATGAAGTATTTAACTCGTATGACGAGACAAAAGCTGTTGATATTATCTACCTTGATTTCCAGAAAGCTTTCGACACTGTTCCCCATAAGAGACTCATCAGTAAAGTAAAGCTCACGGCATTGCCGGAAACACCCTGAAATGGCTGAGAGACTGGTTCTCTGACAGAAAACAGCGTGTTGTGATAAATGGAAAAGAGTCAGAGTGGCATAAGGTAAATAGCGGTGTTCCTCAAGGCTATGTATTAGGACTAGTACTCTTCATAATGTACATTAATGATATTGATGAAGGGATAAACTGCAAAATAAATAAATTTGCAAACGACAGCAAAATAACAAGAAGAGTAACGTCTGTGTCACAATGGCAGGAACTGCAGTGTGACCTCAATAAACTAACAAGCTGGGCAGAAAAATGGCAGATGAGATTCAATATAGAAAAGTGTAAAATTCTACATATCGTAAGCAACAATGTTCAGGCGAGATATGTAATGAATAACATGCCACTTTCAAGTGCTGATAAAGAAAAAGATCTTTGTGTTGTTGTGCAAACGATCTAAAGCTGAGTCAACACTGCACAGAAACCGTAAAGACAGCAAATAAATTTGTAGGGTTCATTGGAAGAACCTTTGAATTTAAATCAGAAAAGGTTATACTTGCCTTATATAACTCGCTGGTGCGCCCTCATCTAGAATACTGTGTACAGTTCTGGTCACCATACTACAAAAAAGACATTGAAAAACTAGAAAAGATACAGCGCAGAGTCACAAAGATGATTCCAAGATTGCGCAATAAGTCGTATGAGGAACGACTGGAAGAACTAAACATATTCAGTTTAACAAAGCGCAGGATAAGAGGAGACCTAATTGAAGTGTTCAGAATTTTCAAAGGATATAGTAACATTGATGCACATAAATATTTTACCATTGATCATTCTAACCTAACAAGAAATAATGGATTCAAGATTATACCCAAACGTTTTAAATCCCACGAGTCCAAACATTTTTTCTTTAATCGTATAGTAAATATATGGAATAAACTTCCTGCCGAAATTGTGAACAGCAATACTATTGAATCATTCAAAAATAAAATAGACAAATATTTAAAAGCAAATCTCCAACATGCTCTCTTCTTGTCCGAATAATTACTAAATTCAATAATAAACTCTTATTTTACAGAAACCAGTTTTAATATAATTTGTATTAACTTTCAGATAGGCGTATAGAGTTCGCCGTAGGGTGAATAGTAGAACTTCCTTTCATCCTTTCCTATGAAAGCTCCATGTCAGTTTTTCCATACTGCATGGTACTTTTCCCAACTATTTCCATGCCAGCGCAAGCTGGAGGGAGTGGTGGGTGGGGAGGAGCCTTCTGCTATGCTGTCCTGTCTCTCTTCCCTGTAGCTAATTAGAAGTATTTACCAAACAGCCTTGCAAGGACCAAAAGATCTTTTGCTGTTTGGCTTTCCTTTGTATTCCTTTGTATCCCTCCTCCTCCCTCTTGGGTTACCCCAGATGGCAAGATTGAATGGGAGAAGATTGGAGAGTTGCTTGCAGGGGAGAGAGAGAGAGAGAGAGAGAGAGAGAGAGAGAGAGAGAGAGAGAGAGAGAGAGAGAGAGAGAGAGAGAGAGAGAGAGATTTTAAAGGCCACAAAATGTACTAGTAGGTATAATTAACTGGACAACATAGCAGTGCAAATATGATACATTAGACACACTTCACATACAAAACACATGAAAATAGAGAAATAAAGCGCATGGTCTCTCTATCTGTCTACACACCAGGTCAGCAATCCCACACAGTGCGACACAGGCAAGGCACCACACACACACACACACACACACACACACACACACACACACCGCATAGTGTAGTGAGCCGAGCGTCGGCACAATCAAGAACGCGAATCCCGGGCTCGGCGAGGCAAATGGGCGAGCCTCTCAATGTGTAGCCCCAGTTCACCTATCAAGGAAGTAGTTATGGGAGAGAACCTGAGGGGTTGTGACCTCGCTGTCCCTGTGTGTGGGTGTCAGTGGTCTCGGTCCTACCCAATGATCGGTCACTATGAGCTCTGAGCTCTTTCCATTGCGGAACGGCTGGCTATGTGACCAGCAGACGACCGTAGGTGAATCACACACACACACACACACACACACACACACACACCACCGTTTACACTTTCAGTCCTGTAGACCCCCACAGAAAGGAAAACACATAATAAAAGATTAATTAAATTAAATTAATTAAAAGATTAGACAAATAAAAGAAGATTAGACATTAAAAGATTAGGCAAATAAAAAGATTAGACAAATAAATAGTTAGACAAAATAAAAGAAGTTAGAGAAATTAAAAGATTAGAGAAATAAAAAGATACAGTAAAAAAAGAGATTAGACAAAAGAAAAAAATAGATAATTAAAAGATCAGACAAATTAAAAGAAATTAGATAAAAGACTGTTACTGTACGTAAAGGGTAACTGCTTCTTCAGTATTCCTCGATAATCATAAGTGAAATGTTCAATAGTTTCCTAATTGCATGAAGACACATGTAATATGCGTATCAGTACTCAGTGCTACATGAAGCCCCAAGCTGATGGTCGTTTGTAGGCGTCACTTAAAGGGTTCTCAGACGTACGATAATTATCATACAAGTACAATAATTTAGCATACTGTAACATAAAAAAAAATATAGTGCGTGTGATTATACGATAATGTCCAGTAATGTGCAATAATTTATACTTTCTTGAAATAATTCATTTTGGAAGTGATACTGCAGAGTATATTCTACCCCTGAAGAGAGAGAGAGAGAGAGAGAGAGAGAGAGAGAGAGAGAGAGAGAGAGAGAGAGAGAGAGAGAGAGAGAGAGAGAGGGGGGGGGAGGAGGTGGGTGTTTGGCTGGAGGAGGGAGGGAGTGAGGGGAGGGACACTACACAGTCAGTTCATGTATTGCAGTGGTTCCCAAACTATCTTACCTGACGCCCCCTTTTTGCTTCCAGTAGACCCGCACGCCCCCAGTGCCTCTTTTTTTTCATATGAAATGATTCTTACATCTATTTCTTAGCATTGTTCAGGAAAACATATTTGTTTGTATTACATTTTAATAATGAAAGCCACTCAAACAAATAATACTACATTCCAGTAACTAAAAAGGAAACATTTGGTTCAAAGTGAGCGAAAAAAAAGGTTTGAACATTAGCAAATTGGCAAAATTGAGTTGCAATTTTAAGAAAAAATAATTTGAAAACATGGCATATAATATTTGGAATGACTCATGAGACTAAGGCAAAATTTATGAACTAATTTAGTGAGATGGATGCTGCTGCTTCTTCATCACAAGATCAGAAATTCTAGGATTGAAGGATGACAGCGCACAACGCAAGTCATTTTCTACATCAAGTCGGTTGCGCTGTTTTGTTTTCAGAACAACAAGAGCTGAAAATCCTGTTTCACAAAGATAAGTAGAAGAAAAGGGAAGAATCACACGAAGTGCTTCTTCACCTATTTTTGGGTACATGGGGAGATATTTCACCCAAAACTCTTCTAACTTCATTGTTTCAAAGTCCCTTTTCGCGCTGGAGTCACATTTCAAATCGATGGCTTCCTCTTGCAGTGATTCCAGTAACAACTCCACATCAGTGTTAAATGGATTCTGCACCAATGTCCAAAGAGAATTCTTCATTGAGACATCTGGAAAATAGTGAATAAATTCCTCAGCAAGGGAATGCAGATGTGATAAAACCTCTTTTGTCACGTCATACTGCTCAATGTTTCTCTTCTCAGATAAGAGCTCATTCAGATGTGAGAACGATGAAAAGTTCCCAACTTGTACTTTTCGTTTCCAAAGATGAATTTTTTCGGTGAAAGCTCTGATCACATCAGAGTGTGCAATGATGTTTGTGTTTCTTCCTTGTAACTTCAAATTAAGGTTGTTGATAGCCTCAAAAAAGTCCACAAGGTATGCTAGTGAGAGCTGAAAGTCTTCCTCTCTGAATGCTTCATACAGTTTGTCTTGTTTCTGCTTCTGCAAGAAAATTTCCACTTCATCTTTGAGCTCGTAAAGACGACTCAGCATGTTTCCCTTGGAAAGCCAGCGGACTTCGGTGTGAAACAGGAGAGTCTTGTAATCAGTGCCCAAATCTGAACAAAGAGCTGCGAAAAGCCTAGAATTCAAAGAGCTATTCTTTACAAAATTCACCACTTTTATTGTCAAATTCAGTGAACTGCGTAGATTACCAGGCAGAGTTTTGCTTGCTAATGATTGTCTGTGGATAACACAGTGAGTCCCAGTTACAGCAGGATTTTTTTCTTTCACCAGCTTCACAAATACAGAGCGAGATCCAATCATTGATGGGGCACCATCAGTACAAACACCGACTAATTTTTCCCATGAAAGACCGTGCTCTTGGAAAAACTCATCAACCTTTGAAAAAACATCGATGGCCTTTGCTGTTGTCTCCAGTGCTGCTGAGAAAAGAATTTCTTCTTTCACAGTTCCTTCATCCACGAATCGAGAATAAACAAGCAGCTGGCAGAGGTGAGCAACATCAGTACTTTCATCGCACTGTATTGCAAAGAAGCGAGATGCTTTTATTTTTTCCAAAACTTGTTCTTTTATGTCTTCTGAAAGTTCGTCAATGCGACGCTTCACTGTGTTATCTGATAAGGAAATCTTTGATAACTTTCTTTGGCTTTCTT
Organism: Scylla paramamosain; assembly: GCF_035594125.1. Taxonomy (NCBI): domain Eukaryota; kingdom Metazoa; phylum Arthropoda; class Malacostraca; order Decapoda; family Portunidae; genus Scylla; species Scylla paramamosain. Next base: position 6,211,935 of record NC_087190.1, read on the forward strand.
CCCCAAGCACAGTATTTGCAGCACTCAAAAGGCAGGGTTTTACAAGAGTCTCCCCCACAGAGTGAGGCTTCTTTGCTTTTGCAATAAGTTGTGACAGCTCGTAAGATGCTTCCACCAGTTTCCACGTTTCTTGATGAAAAACACTGCTTGAGTCCAGCTTCATACGATTCAGCTCATGCAGTTTGGCTGTGAAGAACTCCTTTGGCTTTTCTTTTAATGCTTTGTGGTTTGTGCTCAAATGTCGCTCCAGACGACCAGGTCTTAAGGCGTCATTGCTGAGGACTGTATGGCATATGACACACTGAGGGAGATGAAATCCATTCCTCTCTATAACAGTGAAGCCATACTTGATATATTCATCTGAATACTTTCTTTTCTTTGCCCCAGACATTTCTGCAAAGTGAAAATAGCAACAAACTTATAAACTGCACCATGGAACTAAGTAGTTATATAACATACCGTATTGGCATGCACCACACCACACATTCATATAACATAGATCACACAACTGGAAATCATAAATCTGTAACATACCACAAATATTCAGCACACAACGTGGCTTATATCTTAACAATAATGACAATGAGAACAACTGCGGAAAATACAACGAGAAGAAGCAAACGGAATAAAACTACACGCACGAAAATGCTCTGTTATACTGTGATGTAATGTGTTGATTTGACGAGCGATGTTTTGCATACAGTCGACCTTGGCATAGTTGTGCTCATGTACCTTTGTTTCTTGGATCTTATATTAGCGATTTTGGCGATGACTGAATTGTGATATGATGGTACGTTTTTGGTGTGATGTAGAGTAGTGCGCGCACGGTGGTTTAGTTTTGTTTTTCGTGTCGAGAGTTGAGTTTGTGTTTGGAGTGATTTAGTCTGTTATCGTGTTTTTTGGCTTTGTTTTATCATTTCCACTTTTTTATAATAGATTCGCTTCTTTCTGCTGTCTGAGATTTTTATTAACGTTTTTTATTAAGTGAATAGATATGGCGATTGAACCATCAACCCAGCAACATATACAGTACACTTAATTTGTCACACACACTTTTCGCCGCCTATACTGGAATCAACGCACACACTTCACCACATACATTCAAACTAGCGTACAAAACTCACCGCGTATTATTCACATTTCACACTTTTGATCACAACGAGTATTTCACACAATCAACAAGACATTCCATTCTGTATCGTTCTACCCTTGCAAATCGTCAAGGTTACAATGTCACTCATACACGTATGTGATCCAGAATTGAAGAGTGAAATAAATCCTTACCGTGGACAAGGGGAATATGTGCTCAGGTTGACGGGATGGAGTATTGGGAGTTTGTGACGAGTCCCTCAGTGGCGTCAGTGTGGTTGGTATCATTGACTTGTCCAAAACGTGTAAAGAGAACTAGCTTAATAGAAAACGGGTTGGAGTGACTGCTATAATTATACTTTGCATGTATGTAATGACAGATATTTGTTCTTTGAATGATTTTATTATTCTAATTAAACAAATAATTTTGAGCAGATGACTTCACGCCCCCCTTGTATCCTCCTCGCGCCCCCCTAGGGGGACGCGCCCCCTAGTTTGGGAACCACTGATGTATTGAGTGGGAGTGGCTGGAGATGGAGTGAGGGGGAGGGGGGGAACACTACACGATCTGTTCCTGTATTTAATGTGTGAGGGGGGAGGCGGGCGCCAGGTGACTGGGGGGATGCTTGATTAACCTTCATCAGGAGTCTCAGACAGGAGGCAGCTCAGTTGCGGGTGTTGTTCTACCTGGCTAAATTCTTATAACCTGGCACATTTCACAGCAAAGAGAATGGCAGATAAACGCAGTGCCGTGAATAGTGAAAACACAATAAAAACCAAGAAAAAAGCAAGGCGTGAACAAAAGTACAGAGAAGTCTGGGAAAAAGAATTTCCGTTGTTAAGACCATCCAGGAAGGACTCGTGTAAAGCAGTGTATAAAAAAATCTGGTGTTGAAATTACTGCACAGTGAACATCAATAAAGCTTCATGAGAAAAGTGGGAAGCATCACAATGTGTGCAACATCTAATTCAACAAAAACTATAGCAGAGGCGTTTGTCAGTGCACAAGGGCACTCTAGCAAGGGAGATTCACTTAAAGCTGCTGAAATCAAGCTAACAGCGATGATGGTTGAACATAACACAAGTTTTAGAATGGCTGATCATTCATGTGATGTTATCAAAGAATGTTTTTCCTGACTCAGCCATTCCTAAAGAGGTAAAAATGAAAAGAACAAAGTGTCAAAACATACGTGGTAATGTTATGGCTAAGTGTCATAATCAGGACCTGGCAGATAAACTGAAGAAAATGGATGAATCTACGGACATTTCAGTATCTCAGAACTTGTGTATAATGGTGTGATATGCAAAAGAAAATGGTGTTGCTAGTAAGTTTTGGGACCTGGTGCCAGTCTTCAGCAGTGATAACACAGAGACTGCAAGTGAAGGTGCTACTAGCAAAAGAATTTTTTTCAGCCATAATAAAATTATTCAGTGATTTTACAGTGCCAGTTGATATGATTCGATTTGGTTCAGATGGCTGTAGCACCATGATGGGCGCAAAAAAATTGTGATAATAGCAGACTTAAGGCTGCTTGCCCAGGTATATACATGATGAAATATATATGTCACTCAGCACACACGTGTGCCTCTGGGGCGTGTAAACAGTTGCCACAGTGCGTTGAGCAGTTAGCATATGACGTGCACAATACACTGAAACATTCTTCCAAACGAATAGCACAGTTATGCGAATTTCAAGAGTTCGCTGGAGTAGAAAGGCAGAATTTTATCACCATCACGTACAAGATGGCTCTCCTACAGTGCTGTCATCAAGAGGATACTGGAACAATGGGGTGCTCTGCAGCTCTTTTTCACAGACTTACACAATCAGCAGAGTAAGAGCTATTCACACGCACTAAAGAATGCTTATGAACTATTGCATAGTCCTTTTGTTAGACTATATTATTGCTTCCTTGAATCAGTGTTGCCCAGATTCACCCACTTTAACCTTCATTTTCAAAGTGAAAGAGTTGTGATAAATGCATGTCATAGTCAAGTTTGTAGTCTGTACAAGGATATACTGTTGACGTTCATGAAGAGAGACAGTGTGATGAAGCAACCGCTCGGTAATAATGAACCAAGAAATGAGCGTGAATGGAATATGCTGAAATAGGTGTACTTAGGAGCTTCTGTGCCTGAAAGAGTAACGAGTACTCTTGATCTGTATAAGGATAGAGACGAAATGACTGAATTCCAGAAGAGATACAGATCTTTCCTTGTCACAGCTGCAGAACAGATCAAGAAGAGACTTGATTTTGAGGACCCAGTTCTCTCAATACTGTCTATCTTGGAGCCAGCCTACGTTCTGGGTAAGAAAGAAGTAAGAAAACCTAGTCTTGTTCCTCTGGTAGTTCATCTTCCACACATAATTAGTGGAGATGACGCCACACTGCAGCAACTGGATGAAGAATGGAGGAAGCCTGAGTTCGAAGATCTCCCAGAAAACATCATGAGTGGGGGCAAGGAAATGGAAAATTAAAAGATAAAGCTCCTGATTTGTTTTGGGGTGAGATAAGGCTGATTCTGGATAGCGAGGGATGTTCAAAATACAAGCGCGTGTCTGACTTTGCACTAGCATGCCTTTCATTGCCCCATGCAAATGCGGATTGCGAAAGATGTTTCTCAGACATAAATAGAATGAAAACTAAAGACAGAAAAACTGAAAACAGAATCAGTAAGAGACATTCTTTTAGCAAAACAATCTGTAACAAGTAAATGAAACCGTAACTGCACCTCATCCCAGCCATCCAGGAGCATGATAAGAAGCATCACTTCCCAACCACTATATTCAACTGGTGTAGAAAGTGACCCAAACTATCCAGAAATCCACGGTGATTCAGCCAACGACCTATAAAATGGTGAATATACGATAGCCTCTCGTAACAGGCAGTGCTTTTCAGAACCTATATCAAATGCCTAACAAAAACTTATTGGTGTCTAGTGTTCCAGTGGTATATTTTGTGATATTCTGCAGAACTGACAAAAAGTAGACAGGTGAATGTTGGTGTACGATAATTTAGTTCAAAATACGATAATTTTTGACGGATGTGTACGATAATTTCGGCACAGAAATCTGGGAACGCTGGTCACTCACACCCAAGTTGCGCTCATACAAAGATGGGCAGGAAGGCGACCGAGGTAAATACTATAATTTTGTAGTAAGAACTGATTGTAAAAGTGTGAAGTTGATTTCATGTGCTGTTAATGAATACTGTAATATGTTGAAAGTGTTTGATATCAGTATATAAAGTTATTGTATAAGAAATTGAGACCGAGAACTTGTTCGCAATTCTTACGGTCATGCCTACCTCATCAATAAATGTCAGAGAGAGAGAGAGAGAGAGAGAGAGAGAGAGAGAGAGAGAGAGAGAGAGAGAGAGAGAGAGAGAGAGAGTTGCCTTTTCTTGACCCTACGATGATGGGTGTGATCAGTAAAACAGATCATCTGAGTGCTAATGAAGACCTGCCGGTGCAGCTACAAAGATTAGATAAATAAAAATGAAAAAAAAAACTAGACAAATTAAAAGATTAGACAAATAAACTTTGAAACTTATGTAGAATCTAGAACTTCTAGTGTTTTTTTTTTTTTTTGGTAACGTTGTTCGATTTCTCCATATAGAGTGCTATTCATGCATTTAAGCGTTTTGGTACCGAAGAAGCTCAAAACACTAATAATACACGTTTTTCGTAAACTCTTTTCGATTCCACATATAAAGCACTTTGCCTGCATCTTTGCGTTTTTCTACATAATAAGCTCAAAAACACTTAAAAACATGTTTTTTTTTGTAATGTTATTTTGTTTCTCCATAAAAAGTGTTTTACAGGCGTTTTAGCTTTTTTGTACGTAATAAGTTCAAAATACTCAAAAGTTATGTTTTTCGTAATGTTGTTTTGTATTCCCATATAGGTTGATTTCCATGTTTTATTATTTTTTTTTCTGTGTGTGTGTTTTGGTGCCTATTATGCTCAAAAACATTCAAAAGATATCTATCGTAATATCATTTCGTTATCCCATATATGGGGATTTCCAAGTATTTCAGCTTTTTCATACCTATTATTGTTAAAAACACTCAAAATACACGTTTTGGGTATTGTTGATCTGTTTCTCGATATAGAGTGCTATTTCAACGTTTTATGATTTTGCTTTGTAAGAAGGTGAAAAACTCATAATACACGTTTCTCGTAATATCTTTTTCTTTTCCATATAAAGAACTCTGCGTGGATTTTGGCGTATGTAACAAACTCAAAAACTCTCAAAATACTTTTTTTTTTTGTAGTTATTCTTTTTTTTTATATAAATTGTTTATAATTCTTTTTTTTTTTTCTTGGTAATGTTATAGTGTTTCTTGCATGTGTTTTAGGGTTTTGGTATGTAAGCTGAAAAACACTCAAAACACAAGTTTTTGGTGATGGTTTGTATTCCCATATACAATGCTTTCTATGTTTTTCAGCGTTTTGCTGCCTAGCATATAAAAAATAAATAAATAAATAAATAAATAAATAAATAATATTTTTTTTTTTATGTAGGAAGGATACTGGCCAAGGGCAACAAAAATCTAATAAAGAAAAATGCCCGCTGAAATGCCAGTCCCATAAAAGGGTCAAAGCAGTGGTAAAAAATTGGTGGATAAGTGTCTTGAAACCTCCCTCTTGAAGGAATTCAAGTCGTAGGAAGGTGGAAATACAGAAGCAGGCAGGGAGTTCCAGAGTTTACCAGAGAAAGGGATGAATGATTGAGAATACTGGTTAACTCTTGCGTTAGAGAGGTGGACAGAATAGGGGTGAGAGAAAGAAGAAAGTCTTGTGCAGCGAAGCCGCGGAAGGAGGGGAGGCATGCAGTTAGCAAGATCAGAAGAGCAGTTAGCATGAAAATAGCGGTAGAAGACAGCAAGATATGCAACATTGCGGCGGTGAGAGAGAGGCTGAAGACAGTCAGTTAGAGGAGAGGAGATGATGAGACGAAAAGCTATTGATTCCACCCTGTCTAGAAGAGCAGTATGAGTAGAACCCCCCCAGACATGTGAAGCATACTCCATACATGGACGGATAAGGCCCTTGTACAGAGTTAGCAGCTGGGAGTGGTGAGAAAAACTGGCGGAGACGTCTCAGAACACCTAACTTCATAGAAGCTGTTTTAGCTAGAGATGAGATGTGAAGTTTCCAGTTCAGATTATAAGTAAAGGACAGACCGAGGATGTTCAGTGTAGAAGAGGGGGACAGTTGAGTGTCATTGAAGAAGAGGGGATAGTTGTCTGGAAGGTTGTGTCGAGTTGATAGATGGAGGAATTGAGTTTTTGAGGCATTGAACAATACCAAGTTTGCTCTGCCCCAATCAGAAATTTTAGAAAGATCAGAAGTCAGGCGTTCTGTGGCTTCCCTGCGTGATATGTTTACCTCCTGAAGGGTTGGACGTCTATGAAAAGACGTGGAAAAGTGCAGGGTGGTATCATCAGCGTAGGAGTGGATAGGACAAGAAGTTTGGTTTAGAAGATCATTAATGAATAATAAGAAGAGAGTGGATGACAGGACAGAACCCTGAGGAACACCACTGTTAATAGATTTAGGAGAAGAACAGTGATCGTCTACCACAACAGCAATAGAACGGTCAGAAAGGAAACTTGATATGAAGTTACAGAGAGAAGGATAGAAACCGTAGGAGGGTAGTTTGGAAATCAAAGCTTTGTGCCAGACTCTATCAAAGGCTTTTGATATGACCAAGGCAACAGCAAAAGTTTCACCAAAATCTCTAAAAGAGGATGACCAAGACTCAGTAAGGAAAGCCAGAAGATCACCAGTAGAGCGGCCTTGACGGAACTCATACTGGCGATCAGATAGAAGGTTGTGAAGTGATAGGTGTTTAAGAATCTTCCTGTTGAGGATAGATTCAAAAACTTTAGATAAGCAGGAAATTAAAGCAATAGGACGGTAGTTTGAGGGATTAGAGCGGTCACCCTTTTTAGGAACAGGTTGAATGTAGGCAAACTTCCAGCAAGAACGAAAGGTAGATGTTGACAGACAGAGCTGAAAAAGTTTGACTAGGCAAGGTGCAAGCACGGACGCACAGTTTCGGAGAACAACAGGATTGACCGCATCAGGTCCATAAGCCTTCCGAGGGTTTAGGCCAGCGAGGGCATGGAAAACATCATTGCGAAGAATTTTAATACGTGGCATGAAGAAGTCAGAGGGTAGAGGAAAGGGAGGAACAAGTCCAGAATCGTCCAAGGTAGAGTTTTTAGCAAAGGTTTGAGCAAAGAGTTCAGCTTTAGAAATAGATGTGATAGCAGTGGTGCCATCTGGTTGAATTAGAGGAGGGAAAGAAGAAGCAAAGTTATTGGAGGTATTTTTGGCTAGATGCCAGAAATCACGAGGGGAGTTAGATCTTGAAAGATTTTGACATTTTCTGTTAATGAAGGAGTTTTTGGCTAGTTGGAGAACAGACTTGGCATGGTTCCGGGCAGAAATATAAAGTGCATGAGATTCTGGTGATGGAAGGCTTAAGTACATTTTGTGGGCCACCTCTCTATCATGTATAGCACGAGAACAAGCTGTGTTAAACCAAGGTTTAGAAGGTTTAGGACGAGAAAAAGAGTGAGGAATGTACGCCTCCATGCCAGACACTATCACCTCTGTTATGCGCTCAGCACACAAAGACGGGTCTCTGACACGGAAGCAGTAGTCATTCCAAGGAAAATCAGCAAAATATCTCCTCAGGTCCCCCCAACTAGCAGAGGCAAAACGCCAGAGGCACCTTCGCTTAGGGGGATCCTGAGGAGGGATTGAAGTGATAGGACAAGATAAAGATATGAGATTGTGATCGGAGCCCAACGGAGAAGAAAGGGTGACAGCATAAGCAGAAGGATTAGAGGTCAGGAAAAGGTCAAGAAGAAGGGCGTATCTCCAAGACGGTCAGGAATACGAGTAGGGTGTTGCACCAATTGCTCTAGGTCATGGAGGATAGCAAAGTTGTAGGCTAGTTCACCAGGATGGTCAGTGAAGGGAGAGGAAAGCCAAAGCTGGTGGTGAACATTGAAGTCTCCAAGAATGGAGATCTCTGCAAAAGAGAAGAGGGTCAGAATGTGCTCCACTTTGGAAGTTAAGTAGTCAAAGAAGTCAGAGGAGTTAGGAGAGAGGTATACAGCACAGATAAATTTAGTATGAGAGTGACTCTGTAGTCGTAGCCAAATGGTGGAAAACTCGGAAGATTCAAGAGCGTGGGCACGAGAGCAGGTTAAGTCATTGCGCACATAAACGCAGCATCCAGCTTTGGATCGAAAATGAGGATAGAGAAAGTAGGAGGGAACAGAAAAGGGGCTACTGTCAGTTGCCTCAGACACCTGAGTTTCAGTGAGGAAAAGAAGATGAAATATAATAAAATAAAATAAAAATAAAAATATGAATTTGCGTTTCTTGTAATGTCATTTCGTTTCACACATAAGAGGCTTTGCAAGCATTTTGATGTTTTGATATCTAAAAATGTGAAAGACACTCAAAATTCACGTTTTTGGTAATGATCTGTTTCTCCAAATAGAATACTATTAACGTGTTTTTTTGCATTTTGGTACCTAAGAAGATCGAAAACATTAATAATACACGTATCTCGTAATGTCTTTTCGTTTCCCCATGTAGGCATGCATGCATTTATATGTTTTTCTACGTTACAAGCTAGAAAACACTCAAAATACATATATTTGTTAATGTCATTTGGATTCTCCTTAAAGCGAGTTTTGCATGCGTTTTATGCGTTTTGCAAAGCTTTTTCGCGATTTGGTACCTAAGAAGATTAAAAACACTCTTAATACACGTTTCTCGTAATTTTCTTTCGTTTTCCCATATAGGACATTTTACATGCATGTTGGTGTTTTTGCACGTAACAAATTCAAAAACACTCAAAATACTTGTTTTTTGTAATGTTATTCTGCTTCTCCATTAAGGGTGTTTTGCATGCGCTTAAGCGTTTTGGTACGTAACTAGCTTAAAAATAATAGAAAGAGACGTTTTTGGTAATGTTGTTTTGTTTTCCCATACAGGTTACAATCAATGTTTTTCATAATTTTAGTGGCTAATTTTAGTGGCCAATAAACACTCGAAGGACATGGTTATGGAAATATCGTTTCGTTTCACCATAGCGGGTGCTTTGCATTCATTTTGCTATATTGGTACTAACAGTGTGAAAAGCATTCAAAGCACACATGTTGTTCTGTTTCTCCATATACAATGCTATTCATGCGTTTTACCGTTTTTGTAGCTGAGAAACTCTAAAGCACTGAAAATTCGCCTGTCGTGATATTCTTGTTTCCCCATATCGTATACTTTCCATACATTTTGGTGGTTATGAACGTAACAAGTTGAAAAACTCTCAAAATACACGTTTTAGGAAAACTTATTCTTGTTTCTCTAGAAAAGATGTTTTGCATGTGTTTTAGAGTTTTGGTACGTAAATAACAAAAAAAAAAAAAAAATTCAAAAGACACGTTTTTGATAACTATTTTTCCCCATATAGTGTCCTTTTCATGCTTTTTTTAACGTTTTAGTTCTTAACGCGCCCATAGAGACTCAAAAGACATGTTTCTGGAAATGTCGTTTCGTTTCAAAATACACGCTTTAAATTTAAAAGATACTAAAAAGGCATGTTTCTGGATATGGGATAATGTTCTTTCGTTACCCCATATAGGGTATTTTCCATGCATTTTGCCATTTATTTGCGTAAAAAGAATAAAATCTCTCAAAATACTTCTCTTTGATAATTTTATTCTTGCTCCATAAAAAGTGTTTTTGCATGCACTGTAGGGTTTGATACGTAAGAAACTCAAAACACTCAAAAGACACGTTTTTCGTAATGTTTGATTTTTCCCATATTGTGTTTTGGTGCCTAAGATGCTCATAAACATTCAAAACACAAGCTTTTGGAAATGATCGTTTCTGAGTAAAAGTTCCCTCACATGCATTTAGGCATTTTGGTACCTAGCAATAAAAAAAAAAAAAAAAAAAAAAAAAAAAAAAAAATCAATATACACATTTATGGTAATGTTGTTCCTTCTCTCCATACAGAGTGCTAGGTTTTTACGTTTTGGTACCTAAGAAGCTCAAAAACATTTATGATAAATGTTTCTTATAATGTCTTTTCGTTATTCCATGCACGGTACTTTGAATGGATTTTGGCGTTTTTGTACCTAACAGTGTGAACAACACTCAAAATACACATTTGTTCTTGTTCTCTCTGCGGTGTTGGTGGTGAGAATGAAGTTGTCTGCCCTCTGCGCGCATTATATGCTGCCCGCACGGGATCAGAACGAGCTACGCAGTATGGGCGGAGCCGCTGATTGGCTGCTTTGTCGCGTGGCTCGGTGAGGTTGCCGTTTCGTTTTTCTTTCTTGATTTCTTCATGTTTGGTAGGGCTTGAAGGTCTTCTGACTGAGTGTTTAACTTCAGATTATTTTCTTTTATGTGGAGGGCTTCTAATATGCTTAGGCGTCGTCCATCGTTGCATCCATCGATTATTTCTGTGAAATAATCGATGGGTGCGTCTTAGCGTTTTGGTACGCAAGACAATCGAGAGTACTCATAATACCCATTTTTAGTAATGTTCTTTCGTTACCCTATATAGGGTACTTTCCACGCATTTTGTTGTTTTTTATACATAACAAACTCAAAAATACTCATAATACTTGTTTTTCGTAATGTTATTCTTTCTTTATAAAAAGTGTTTCCTATGCGTTTTAGCGTTTTAGTACGTAAGAAGCTAGAAACACTCAAAATATACGTTTTGTGTAATGTTGTTTGGTATTCCCATATAGGGTGATTTCCATGCATTTTACTGTTTTGGTGCATAACATGCTTATAAACACTCCAAAGACATGTTTCTTGAAATATCATTTCTTTCCCAATATAGGGTGCTTTGCATGCATTTTGGCAGTTTGGTACCTAACAATGAAAAAAAAAACACTCAAAATACAAATTTTTAGTAATGTTGTCCTTTCTCCATATATAATGCTATTGAAGCGTTTTTGCGTTTTGGACACTAAGAAGCTCAAAAACACTCATAACACACTTTTCTCTTAATGTCTTTCCGTTATTAAATATCGGATATTTTACATGAATGTACACATTTTCGTACATAATACTATCAATATCACTCATAACACACGTTTATGGTTGTGTTGCTCTTTTTCTATGTATAGAGAGCTATTGAGCGTTTTGTTACTTAAGAGGGTCAATAACATCCATAATACACGTTTCTGGTAATACTGTTATGTTCACCATATAGGGTACATTGCATGGATTTTGCTGTTTCTGTAACTAACGAGCTCAAAAACACTCAAAATACACTTTTTTGGTAATATTATTCTGTTTCTTCTTAATGGATGTTTTGTATGAATCTTAGCGTTTTGGTACGTAAGAAGCTCAAAACACAAAAGACACCTTTTTGGTAATGTTGTTTTGTATCGAAAATATGGAACTTATGCATTTTAGCGTTTCGGTGCATAAATCGCTCAAAAACATTAAAAAGACACGTTTCTGGTAATGTCGCTTCATTTCCCTATGTAGAGTGCTTCGCATGCATTTTATCGTTTTGGTACCTAACAATATAAAAACACTTAAAATGCACGTTTATTTTATAATGCTGTTCTGTTTTTCCATAAAGAGTGCTATTCAACGCGTTTTCGTGTTTTGGTACCTAACAAGCTCAAAAACACTCTTAATACACGTTTCTCGTAATGCTCTTTCATTAGGTACTATGGTAATATCATTTCGTTTCCCCTATTGGGTAATTTCCATGCATTTTGGCGTCATAGTCAAAAACACTCAAATTACACATTTTTGGTAATGTTATTGTTTCTTTATATAGGGTATTTTCGATGCATTTTAGCGCTTTAGTACGTAATAAGCCCAAAACCACACAAATGACACGTGTTTAGTAATGTTATTCTATGTTTCATTATATGGTGTTTTCCATGGCTTTTTGTATCTTTGCGCATAAAACGCTTCAAAACCCACAAAAGACACGTTTTTCTTAATGTCGTTTCGTTTCCATATATAGAAAAAATTACATGCTTTTTGGTATTTTATTACCTAACAAGTTTAAAAACAGTTATAATACATGTTTTTGATCATGCCATACTGTATCTTCATATCAGGTGAAAATACAATAAACACATTTTTGGTAATGTTATTTTGTTTCTCCACATATAGTTCTATTAAAACGTTTTAGCATTTTTAGTAATTAAGAAGCTTTAAAACACTCATAATTCACGTTTCTGGTAATTTTGTTTCTTTTTCCCCATATAGAGTACTTTACATGCATTTTGACGTTTTTGCTATTTCACTCGGTCAAAAATCCTCAAATTATATGGCTTTGATGATTTTAATATTTTCTTCATATACGGTGATTTTTTTTTAAACATTTTAGCGTTTTGGTACATAAGAATCTGAAAAAGAGTCTGGTAATGTTATTTATTTTTCAATATAGGGTGCTTTCTATGTTTTTTAGCGTCTTTGTACATAAAGAAAATATAAAAAAAAAAACACTCCAAAGACACGCTTTTGGTAATGTTTAGTTATCATGCAATTTGGCGTTTTGGTAATTAAAAATCTTAAAAAGCAGTCATAATAAACATTTCTGGTGATCTTGTTCTATATCTTCATATAAGGTGCTTTGTCTGCATTTTGTCGTTTTGTTATTTAACAAAATAGAAACAGTAAAAAATAATTTTATGCTGCTATTACATATTGATTGGTTTTAGCGTTTTGGTAGCAACGAAGTTCAAAAACACTTATAAGAAACGTTACCAGTGATATCGTTTTGTTTCCTCATATAGGGGTAACTTACATGAGTTCTGGCATTTTGGTTCATCATGATTTTATGAACGCTCAAATTACACATTTTTGTTATAATTATTGCTTCTTTATATAGGGTGTTTTGAATGCATTTTTTGTGTTTTTGTACGTAAGAATCTCAAAAACAATGAAATGGCAATTGTTTGGAAATAATATTTTGTTTTCCAAAATAGGGTGCTTTCTATGCTTTTTAGCGTCTCTGTGCATAAAACGCTCAAAAATACTGAAAACAAACGTTTATGGTATTGTTTCGTTTCCCTATATATGGTGGTTTCCATGCATTTTGGCATGCTGGTAACTAACAATCTTTAAAAAGCCATAATACACGTTTCTGGTGATATTGTTCTTTTGTTGTCATAGGTAATGTGAAGCTTACAAAGCATATTTTGCTGTGCCAGTTGGGAACCAAGACAAGACCAGGGCACCTCATTTTACTTGTGAGCATTGTGAGAGAACATTAGAAGGCAAAATAGCTGTTAGTTTTTCAAGAGTAATATTCAATAAAAAAATAAGAAAAAATAAAAATAAGTTTAACAAACTTATACTGCTGTTCTTTTACAAGGTGGTATAGAGGGGAAAAGAGAACCATGAAATTTGCTATACCTAGAATATAGCGTGAACTTACTGATCACTGAAGTGACCGCTTTTTTCTGCATGGTGGATCCTTCCAAACGCCGATCTGGGAAAAATGCACCTGTCTGTTCATCCAGACATTCTATCCATTCCATTGCACCAGTACCACATAGTGCTGATCTGCTGATCCTCCAGAAAGAAATCAACTATCAAAAGAAAGCAGCAAGTCAGAAGATGAGCCAAACAGAGAGGAAGACTATGAATTCACAAATACAGTTGTAGTTGGAAGGAATCCTTACTACCCAAATCAAAGAGACCTCATTGATCTCATCAGAGATCTTGGTTTGACAAAGTCAAATGGTGAGCTTTTGATTTCAAGGCTGAAGGAATGGGACTTACTTGATGAAAGTGTGCAAGTGACCAGCCAAAGAAAACGTACTTGAAGGTCCATATCCTAGATTTTCATCTCGACAGCTTCAAGAGAATAAGGGAGCATATTCAGAGGAACAAGGGGAGTCCCTCCACCAAGATATAACGAACTTTGAACAGAGATATCAGGGATCCTTCAATGAAAAACATGATGAGAGACTACATTTAGAGGTTCTGTTTCTCCAGTTAGAGTGCTATTCACGCGTTTTAACGTTTTAGCTCAAAACACGCACCTTTCTGGTAATATCGTTTCTTTTCCCCCAAATAACGTACTTTACGTGGATTTTGGCGTTTTGGTACCTCACACGGTCAAAAACATTCAAATTACATCATTTTGGTATGTTATTATGAATCTTTATATAGGGTGTTTTGCAAGTATTTTTGCGTGTTGGTACGTAACGGTCAAAAACATTCAAATTACATTATTTTGGTAATTTTATTATGAATCTTTATATAGGGTGTTTTGCAAGTATTTCTGCGTGTTGGTACGTAAAAACCCAGGACATAACATGGCGAAAAAAAAAAAAAACATTCAAAATAAATGTTTTGGGTAAGGATAAAAACAATGAAATTAAACGTTTTGGTATGGTTATTATGTTTCTTAATATAGGTCGTTTTGTATGCATTTTATTAGTTTTCGTATGTAAGAAGAACAAATGACACGTGTTTGGCACTGTTATTTTGTTTTCCAATATATGGTGTTTTCCATGTTTTTAGCGTCTTTGTGCATAAAACATTCAAAAACACTCAAAAAACACGATTCTATTAATGTCGTTTCATTTCTTTATATTTGATAGTTTGCGTGCATTTGTTGCTTTTTGGTACCTAACAATCTTAAAAACAGACAAAATTACACGTTTCTGGACATGCTCTTCTGTTTTTTTCATAAGGGTGCTTTTCATGCATTTTGGAGTTTTGGAATCTACCAAGGTGAAAAATACTTACCATACACATTCATCGTAATGTTCTGTTTCTCCATATAGATCTAGAGTGCTATTAAAACATTTTAGCGTTTTGGTAGCTAAGAAGCTCGAAAACACTTACAAAGCATGTTTCTGGTAAAAATCTTTTCGTTTCTTCATATAGGGTATTTTGTATGAATTTTGGTGTTTGGGTTCCTCACACTCAAATTATATGTTTTTTGGGAATATTATTCATTTCTTCAGATACGGTGTTTTTCAGGGTTTTTTTTTTTTTTCCGTATTGGCACATAAGAGTCTGAATTCCCTCTATAGGGTGGCTTCCATGGAATTTGGCGTTTTAGCTTAGAAACAGTCATAATACAAGTTTTGGTGATGTTGAGTTATTTCATAATGGGGGATTTCATGAATTTTTGCGTTTGGTACCTAAAAAGGTAAAAAAAAAAAAAAAAAAAACACTCAAAATAACGTTTTCGTTATTTACACGTGCTATTTACACGTTTTAGCGGTTTGGTACCTAAAATCCTGGAAAACACTCTTAACACCAGTTTATGGTAATATCGTTTTGTTTCCCCATATAGGGTACTTTGCATGCATTTTTGCGTTTTGGTTCCTTATATCGTCATAAACACTCAAATTACACCTTATTGGTAATGTTATGTTTCTTTATATAGGGTGTTTTGCATACTTTTTAGCGTTTTTGTACGAATCTCAAAAACCCTCAAAAGAAATGTGTTTGGTAATGTTATTTTGTCTTCGTTTCTAAATTTGCAAGCATTTTGACGTGTTGGTACCTAATAAACTTAAAAACAGTAAAATTACACTTTTTTTGGTCATGCTGTTCTATTTCTTTGTATAGGGTGCTTGACATACATTTTGGCTTTTCAATATATGGTGAGAAACACTAAAAATACACGTTTTTGGTAAAGTTGTTCTGTTTCTTAATATAGAGTGCTACACGCACATTTTAGTGTCTTGGTACCTAACAATCTCAAAAACTTTCATAGGACACGTTTCTGGTAAAATCATTTCGTTTATCCATATAGGGTACTTTACATGCATTTTGGAGTTTTGATATCTCACACGGTATCTCAACACGGTTGGTAAAGTTATTTTCTTTCTTTATATAGGGTGTTTTCCATCGCTAAAAAGCATGGAAGTCATCCTAAATGGAATACAAAACATTACGAAAAACGTGTATTTTGAGTGTTTTAGAACTTCTTACGTACCAAAACGGTAAAAAGCATCGAAAACACTTTACGAAAATAATATTAAATTTACCAAAAAACAAGTATTTTGAGTGTTTTTGAGCTTGATATGTAGGAAAACCTTATTTTATATTGTACAGTATATGGTGAAACGAAAAGACATTACAAAAAAACGTGTATTATGAGTGTTTTTGAGTTTGAGGTACCAAAACTAGAAAAACGCGTCAGAAACACTTTATATGGAAAAACGAAAAAAAAAAGCGTGTATTTTGATTGTTTTCACACTGTTACATACCGACTCGCCAAAATGACTGCAGTCTCTTATATGAGAAAACGAAATGACATTATAAGGAACATATCTTTTGAATGTTTTATGCGTATTAGGAACTAAAACGCTTAAAAGCATGGAAAGCACCCTATATAATAGTGAAAAAAAGCGTGTCTTTTGAGTGTTTTCAGGTTCTGACGCACCAAACCACTGAAACGCATAAAAAAAAAAACTTGGAGAAAAGAATACTATTACTAAAAACAAGCATGTTAAGTGTTCTGAGCTTGTTAGGCAGAAAACGCCAATATGCATGGAAGACACCATACGAGTATATGGGGAAAGGAAAAAACATTACAAAAAACTTGCATTATAAATGTTTTTGAGCTTCTTAGATATAATAACGTGAAAACACTTTAATAACACTCTATATGAAGAAACAGAATAACATTACCAAAACAACGCGAATGTTGTGTGTTTTTTGGAAAAGAAACGACATTTCCAAGACGGTGTCTTTTGAGTGTTTATGCAAGCAAAGTACGTTATATGTAGAATAAAAAAAGACATTACCTGAAAAGTGAATTTTGAGTGTTTTTGAGATTCTTTGGTACCAAAACGCTAAAATGTATGAATAACACTCTATGTGGAGAAACAGAACAACATTATGAATCACGTGTGTTTTTGGTGTAAGTTATCATAACGCCAAAAGGCATGCAAAGCACCCTATCTGGGGAAAGAAAACGAGATTTCCAGAAACGTGCCTTTTTAATGCTTATGAATGTACTAGGAACTAAAACACTGGAAAGCATGGAAAACACCCTGTATGGGAATTAAGAACATTACAAAAAATGTATCTTTTGAGTGTTTTTCAGCTTTTTATGTACCATAATGATAAAACACATGCAAAACACCTTTTATGTAGAAACAATGATATTGTAAAAAAAAAAGGTACTTTGAATGTTTTTGAGTTTGTTACGTAGAAAAATGCCCCCCCAAAAAAAGCCATACAAAGTACTCTATATGTAAAAACGAAAAATATTACAAGAAACGTGTATTATGAGTTTTTGAGCTTCATAAGTAATGACACGCTAGAACGCATGAATATCACTTTATATAGAAAAACAGAACAACATTACCATATGTAGAAACGAAAAACATTACAAGAAACGTGTATTATGAGTTTTTGAGCTTCATAAGTAATAACACGCTAAAACGCATGAATAGCACTTTATATAGATAAACAGAACAACATTACCAAAAACAAGTATTTATGAGTGTTTCTAAGATTATGTAAAAAAAAAACGCCAAAGTGCATGCAAAGAACCCTATATGAGGTAATGAAAAGATTACGAGAAACATGTATTATGAGTGTTTTTCTTTTTAGTTTCTTAGGTAACAACACGCTAGAACGCATGAACAGCACTCTATATAGAGAAACGGAATAACACTACCTAAAACGTGTATTTTGAGTGTATTTCACATTATTAGGTGCCATAATGCCAACATGCATGCAGAATACATTATATTAAAAACCGAAACAATATTTCAAGAAACGGTTCTTTTGAGTGTTTATAAGCGTCTTCAGCACCAAACCGCTAAAAAGCATGGAAATGTAATTGGAAAAGCATTGGAAAAACGCTAAAAAGTATGCAAAACACCCTATATAAAGAAACATAACATTACCAATAAGGTGTAATTTGAGTGTTTATGACGATGTAAGGAACCAAAACGCAAAAATGCATGCAAAGTACCCTATATGGGGAAACAAAACGATATTACCATAAAATGGTGTTATGAGTGTTTTCCAGGATTTTAAGTACCAAACCGCTAAACGTGTAAATAGCAAGTGTAAATAACGAAAAAAATTATTTTGAGTGTTTTTTTTTTTTTTTTAAGATACCAAACGCCAAAATTCATGCATATCCTCCATTATGAAATAACTCAACATCACCAAAACTTGTATTATGACTTTTTAAGCTAAAACGCCAAATTCCATGGAAGCCATAATGTCTTTTCATTTCTACATATTAAGTACTTTTATTGCATTTTGGTGTTTTTCTACGTAAGAATCCCAAAAACATTCGAAACACACGTGTTTCGAACACATAATGTTCTTTTTCTCTTTATAAGGTGTTTTACATACGATGAATGGTTTTCTTACGCAAGTAGCTCAAAAACACTCAAAAAGACAATTTTTTGGTACTGTTGTTTGTTATACCCCATTGGGTGCTTTCCATGATTTTTAACGTTTTGGTGCCTAAAACGCTCATAAGCACTAAAAAGTTACGTTTGTGGAAATGTTTCCTTTTCTTCAAATTGTGTCCCATGTATGATTCTTTTTTTTTTTTTGTTTTGGTACCAGTCAATGTGAAAAACACTTAAAATACACTTTTTAGTAATTTGTTCAGTTTCTTTATGTAGAGTGTTATTAAGGTGTTTTTGCGTTTTCTTTCTTTAGAAGCTCAAAAACACTCATAATAACGTTTCTCGTTATGTCCTTTCGTTTCGCAATATAGGGTACTTTCAATTCATTTTCTGCTTTTATATGTAAGAAGCTCAAAAAAAAAAAAAAAAAAAATTCAAAATACAAGTATCTGTCAGTGTTACTCTGTTCCTACATAAAGGGAGTTTTGCATATGTTTTAGCTTTTTAGTACATAAAAAAAAAATAAAATACACTCAAAGACACGTTTTGGCAAGTTTTTTTTTTTTTTTCTATTACCACATAGAGTGTTTTCCATGCTTTTTACTGTTTTGGCATCTAACAGCACAAAAACACTCAAAAGACACGTTGCTTGCAATATCGTTTTGTTTGTTCACATGGAGTGACTTTTCGGTACCTATCAGGGCAAAAAACACTGAAAAAAATATATATATAGATATATTTCTCAAAAAAAAAAAATGTTAATCACGCGTTTTAGCAATTTGGAAAGTAATATAAACAAAAACACTCATAATACATGTTTCTCATAATATCCTTTCATTTCCTCATTTAGGGTGCTTTCCATGCATTTTGGCGTCCTTGTAAGTAATAAGCTAAAAAAATAAACACACACAGAAAATACACCTCTTTGGTAATGTTTCTTATCAAATACTATTCACGCGTTTTAGGATTTTGGTACCTAAAAACCTCAAAAAAAAAAAAATATCATAATAAACATTTTTCGAAATGTCCCTTCGCTTCCCCATATGGTTTTATTTTCCAGGCATCTTAACGTTTTTGTACGTAACAAGCTCAAAAACACTCAAAATACACGTTGTCTTTAAAGTTATTCTGTCTCTCAATAAAATGTGTTTTGTATGGATCTTAGCGTCTCGGTAAGTAAGCTCAAAAACAATAAAAAAAAAACATTTATGACAATGTTGTTTTGTTTTCCCATAAAGGGTGCTTTCCATGCTTTTTAGCGATTTGGTGCCTTAAACATTCATAAACATTCAAAAGACGCTTTTTTTTTCTGGAAATGTCATTTTCTTTTCCTCATATAGGTTGTTTATCATTGATTGTGGCATTTTCATACCTAACAATGTGAAATACACTGAAAATACACGTGTTCGATAATGATAATTTATTTATTGATATAGAGAGCTATTCATGCCTTTAAGCTATTTTGCTACCTAATAATCTGAAAAACTCTCATAATACATGTTTCTCGTAATGCTTATTAGTTTCCCCATATAGAGTACTTTTAATGCATTTTGGCATTTGTTAAATTACAAGCTCATAATACACGGTTTTTCGTAAAGTTATACTGTTTCTCCTTTTTTTTTTTTTTTTGTATGCGTTTCAGTGTTTTGGTACGTAGCTAGCCCCGAAAAAAAAAAAAAAACGAACGAAGACGTTTTTTGGTAAAGTTATCTTGTTTTCTCATACAGAGTGCTTTCCATGCTTTCTTTTTAAGCGATTTGGTGCCTTACACCCTCATAAACACTCAAAGAACACGTTTCTGGAAAACTCGTTTCCTTTCCTTATATATGGTGCTTTGTATGTATTTTCCCGTTTTATTACTCAACAATATGAAATACACTCAAGATACACATTTTTGTAATGTACTTTTTTTTTCCAAATAGAATGCTATTCATGCGTTTTAGCGTTTGTAACCAAGAAGCTTAAAACACTCAATACACGTTTCTCGTTTTTTTTTTCTTTTTTTCATTTGTCCATATTGGGTGTTTTGTATGTATTTTAACGGTTTTTTTTTCTACGTAACATGCTCAAAACACTCAAAATACTTGTTTTTGGTAATGTTGTTATGTTTCTCTATAATGGGTGTTTCGTATGCGTTTTAGCGTTTTGTTAGATAAGTAGCTCAAAACACTGAAATCCGATGTTTTTGTTGATATTGTTTTCTAGTACAATATATGGTGTTCTCCATTCTTTTTAGCGCTGTGGTGCCAAACTACTTAAGAAAATAAAAATGCATTTCTTGTAATGTAATTTCGTTCCCTAATAGAAGGGGCTATGCATGCAATTCGCCTTTTTGATATTTAACAATGTAAAAAAACAATCAAAATACACGTTTTTGCTAATGTTGTTCTGTTTCTGCTTATAGAGTGCTATTCATGCGTTTTGTCGTTTTGGTAGCTAAAAACCTCAAAAACACTCAAAATGTAGTTTCTTGTAAAGTCTTTTCGTTTCCTCATATAAGGTATTTTACATGCATTTTGACGTTTTTCTACATGACAAGCTACAATGACAATGACGTTTTTGGTAAACTTATACTGTTTCTCTATAAAGAGATTTTTACGTCCGTTTTAGCGTTTTGGCAAGTATCTTCAAGCACTAAAAAGAAACGTTTTTAGTCATTTGTTTCGTTTTTTCCCATAAAAGAAGGTGTTTTCCATGTTTTTTATCGTCTTGGTGCTTAGCACGTTCATAAATACTAAAAGGACACGTTTCTGGAAATCTCATATCCTTTCCCCACCCATATAGGATGGTTTCCATACATTTTTGGCGTTTTATTACCTAACCATGTGAAATACACTCAAAACACACGTCTTTTATTATGTTGTTCTGTTTCTAAATATCAAGTGCTATTCTAGCGTTTAAGCGTTTTATTTCCTAAGAAGCTCAAAAACACTCTTAATACCCGTTTTACGCAATGTCTTCTTTCGCAATGTAGGGTACTTTTAATGTATTTTAGCGTTTATCTATGTAACAAGCTTAAAAACGTAAAAAAAAAATAAATAAATTTTTGGGGTAAATTTGTAATGTTTTCTCCTTAAAGTGATTTTTGTAAGCGTTTAAGGATTTTGGTACATAAGTAGCTGAAAACACTGAATAGAGACGCGTTTGGCAATGTTGTTTTGATTTCCAATATATGGTGCTTTCCATGCTTTTTAGCGCTTTGGTGCCCAGCACGCTCATAAATATTAAAAAGATATGTTTCTGGAAATGTCATTTCGTTTTACTTTAGAGGGGACTCTGCATACATTTTGGGCTTTGGGTACCTAACAAGGTGAAAAACTCTCAAAATACGTTGTTCTGTTTCTCTATATAGAGTGTTATTTATATCTTTTATCATTTTGGTACCTAAGAAGCTCAAAAACAATCGTAATACACGTTTCTCTTAATGTTTTTCGTTTCTCCAAATAGGTTCTTTCCATGGATTTTGGTGTTTTTTTTTTTTTTTTTGCTTAAGCTTAAAAAACTCAAAACACTTTTTTTTCTTTTAATTTTATTGTTTTATTCATAAATGACGTTTTGCATGCGTTTTTGCGTGTTTGTAAATAATTAGTGCAGAGACTAAAAAGACATTTTCCGTAACGTTATTTTATTTTTACATAGAGGGTATCTTTCATACTTTTTAACGTTTTGGTACCAATCACGATCATAAACACTCAAAAACATATTTCTGGAAATGTTCTCTTTCCCCATATCGGGTGCTTTGCATACATTTTGGCCTTTTGGCACCTAACAATGTCAAATACACTTAAAATAAGTTTTTTTTTGCTAAATGATCTTTTCTACATATACCGTGCTTTTTATGCGTTTTAGCGTTTTGGTACGTAAGAAGATCAAAAAAACTCATAATACACGTTTGTAGTAATGTTCTTTTTTTTCCATATAAGTTACATAGCGTTCTTGTATGTAAGAAGCTGTAAAACACTCAAAATATTTGTTTTAGTAGGTTATTTTTTCCTTGTAAAGTGTATTTTCCATGCGTTTTAGCGTTCTGGTTCGTAAGTAGCGCAAAAACAGTTGAAAGATACGATTTTGATGATGTTTTGTTTTCACATATAGTGTGTTTTCCCTTATTTTTAGCATTTTGGTTCTTATCACGCTCATAAGCACTGAAGACACGTTTCGGCAAATGTCGTTTCTTTTCCCAATATGGATTGTTTTGTATGCATTTTGGCATTTGGTTATCTAACAATATGAAAAACACTCAAAACACA
This sequence comes from Scylla paramamosain, assembly GCF_035594125.1. Lineage (NCBI taxonomy): Eukaryota > Metazoa > Arthropoda > Malacostraca > Decapoda > Portunidae > Scylla > Scylla paramamosain. The sequence goes on from NC_087190.1 coordinate 6,234,646, forward strand.
TGTTTTTATAATGTTCTTTTTCTCCAAATAGAGTTATTAAATTGTTTTTGCGTTTTTGGTACATAAAGAGATAAAAAAAAAAAACACGTTTATCTCATTGTCTTTTCGTTTTCCCATATAGAGAACTTTGCATGCATTTTGGCGTTTTTCTATGTAACAAGCTCAACACCTTCGCACAGGCACCTTCGCTTAGGGGGATCTTGAGGAGGGATTGGAGTGATAGGACAAGATAAAGATATGAGATTGTGATCGGAGCCCAACGGAGAAGAAAGGGTGACAGCATAAGCAGAAGGATTAGGGGTCAGGAAAAGGTCAAGAATGTTGGGCGTATCTCCAAGACGGTCAGGAATACGAGTAGGGTGTTGCACCAATTGCTCTAGGTCATGGAGGATAGCAAAGTTGTAGGCTAGTTCACCAGGATGGTCAGTGAAGGGAGAGGAAAGCCAAAGCTGGTAGTGAATATTGGAGTCTCCAAGAATGGAGATCTCTGCAAAAGAGAAGAGGGTCAGAATGTGCTCCACTTTGGAAGTTAAGTAGTCAAAGAAGTCAGAGGAGTTAGGAGAGAGGTATACAGCACAGATAAATTTAGTATGAGAGTGACTCTGTAGTCGTAGCCAAATGGTGGAAAACTCGGATGATTCAAGAGCGTGGGCACGAGAGCAGGTTAAGTCATTGCGCACATAAACGCAGCATCCAGCTTTGGATCGAAAATGAGGATAGAGAAAGTAGGAGGGAACAGAAAAGGGGCTACTGTCAGTTGCCTCAGACACCTGAGTTTCAGTGAGGAAAAGAAGATGAAATATAATAAAATAAAATAAAAATAAAAATATGAATTTGCGTTTCTTGTAATGTCATTTCGTTTCCACACATAAGAGGTTTTGCAAGCATTTTGATGTTTTGATATCTAAAAATGTGAAAGACACTCAAAATGCACGTTTTTGGTAATGATCTGTTTCTCCAAATAGAATACTATTAACGTGTTTTTTTGCATTTTGGTACCTAAGAAGATCGAAAACATTAATAATACACGTATCTCGTAATGTCTTTTCGTTTCCCCATGTAGGCATGCATGCATTTATAATTGTTTTTCTACGTTACAAGCTAGAAAACACTCAAAATACATATATTTGTTAATGTCATTTGGATTCTCCTTAAAGCGAGTTTTGCATGCGTTTTATGCGTTTTGCAAAGCTTTTTCGCGATTTGGTACCTAAGAAGATTAAAAACACTCTTAATAAACGTTTCTCGTAATTTTCTTTCGTTTTCCCATATAGGATATTTTACATGCATGTTGGTGTTTTTGCACTTAACAAATTCAAAAACACTCAAAATACTTGTTTTTTGTAATGTTATTCTGCTTCTCCATTAAGGGTGTTTTGTATGCGCTTAAGCGTTTTGGTACGTTAGCTTAAAAATAATAGAAAGAGACGTTTTTGGTTATGTTGTTTTGTTTTCCCATACAGGTTACATTCAATGTTTTTCATAATTTTAGTGGCTAACACGCCAATAAACACTCGAAGGACATGGTTATGGAAATATCGTTTAGTTTCACCATAGCGGGAGCTTTGCATGCATTTTGCTGTATTGGTACTAACGGTGTGAAAAGCATTCAAAGCACACATGTTGTTCTGTTTCTCCATATACAATGCTATTCATGCGTTTTACCGTTTTTGTAGCTGAGAAACTCTAAAGCACTGAAAATTCGCCTGTCGTGATATTCTTGTTTCCCCATATCGTATACTTTCCATACATTTTGGTGGTTATGAACGTAACAAGTTGAAAAACTCTCAAAATACACGTTTTAGGAAAACGTTTTTGCATGCACTGTAGGGTTTGGTACGTAAGAAACTCAAAACACTCAAAAGACACGTTTTTCGTAATGTTTGATTTTTCCCATAGTGTGTTTTGGTGCCTAAGATGCTCATAAACATTCATAACACAAGGTTTTGGAAATGATCGTTTCCGAGTAAAAGTTCCCTTACATGCATTTAGGCATTTTGGTACCTAGCAATTAAAAAAAAAAAAAAAAAAGAAAAAAAAAATCAATATACACGTTTATGGTAATGTTGTTCCGTCTCTCTATACAGAGTGCTAGGTTTTTGCGTTCAAAGTTCAAAAACATTTATGATAAATGTTTCTTATAACGTCTTTTCGTTATTCCATGCAGGGTACTTTGAATGGATTTTGGCGTTTTTGTACCTAACAGTGTGAACAACACTCAAAATACACATTTGTTCCTGTTCTCTCTGCGGTGTTGGTGGTGAGAATGAAGTTGTCTGCCCTCTGCGCGCCTTACTCGTATATGCTGCCCGCACGGGATCAGAACGAGCTATGCACTATGGGCGGAGCCGCTGATTGGCTGCTTTGTCGCGTGGCTCGGTGAGATTGCCGCTTCGTTTTTCTCTCTTGATTTCATGTTTGGTAGGGCTTGAAGGTCTTCTGACTGAGTATTTAAATTCAGATTATTTTTTTTATGTGGAGGGCTTCTAATATGCTTAGGCGTCGTCCATCGTGCTTTTCATGCATTTTGGCAGTTTGGTACCTAACAATGAAAAAAAACACTGAAAATACACATTTTTAGTAATGTTGTCCTTTCTCCATTAATAATGCTATTGAAGCGTTTTTGCGTTTTGGACACTAAGAAGCTCAAAAACACTCATAACACACTTTTCTCTTAATGTCTTTTCGTTATTAAATATCGGATATTTTACATGAATGTACGCATTTTCGTACATAATACTATGAATATCACTCATAACACACGTTTATGGTTGTGTTGCTCTTTTTCTATGTATAGAGAGCTATTGAGCGTTTTGTTACTTAAGAGGGTCAATAACATCCATAATACACGTTTCTGGTAATATTGTTATGTTAATGCTTTGCGTGCATTTTGGCGTTTTGGAATCTACCAAGGTGAAAAATACTTACCATACACATTCATCGTAATGTTCTGTTTATCCATATAGAGTGCTATTAAAACATTTTAGCGTTTTGGTAGCTAAGAAGCTCGAAAGCACTTACAAAGCACGTTTCTGGTAAAAAAATCTTTTCGTTTCTTCATATAGGGTATTTTGTATGAATTTTGGTGTTTAGGTTCCTCACACTCAAATTATATGTTTTTGGGAATATTATTCATTTCTTCATATACGGTGTTTTTAAGTTTTTTTTCTTTTCGTATTGGCACATAAGAGTCTGAATTCCCTCTATAGGGTGGCTTCCATGGAATTTGGCATTTTAGCTTAAAAAACAGTCATAATAAAAGTTTTGGTGATGTTGAGTTATTTCATAATGGGGAATTTCATGAATTTTTGCGTTTGGTACCTAAAAAGGTAAAAAAAAAAAAAAAAAACACATAAAATAACGTTTTCGTTATTTACACGTGTTATTTACACGTTTTAGCGGTTTGCTACCTAAAATCCTGGAAAACACTCCTAACACCAGTATATGGTAATATCGTTTTGTTTCCCCATATAAGGTACTTTGCATGCATTTTTGCGTTTTGGTTCCTTATATCGTCATAAACACTCAAATTACACCTTATTGGTAATGTTATGTTTCTTTATATAGGGTGTTTTGCATACTTTTTAACGTTTTTGTACGAATCTCAAAAACCCTCAAAAGAAATGTGTTTGGTGATGTTATTTTGTCTTCATTTCCAAATTTGCAAGCATTTTGACGTGTTGGTACCTAATAAACTTAAAAACAGTAAAATTACATTTTTTTTGTCATTGTGTTCTATTTTTTTTGTATAGGGTGCTTGACATACATTTTGGCATTTCGATATATGGTGAAAAACACTAAAAATACACGTTTTTGGTAAAGTTGTTCTGTTTCTTAATATAGAGTGCTACACGCACATTTTAGTGTCTTGGTACCTAACAATCTCAAAAACTTTCATAGGACACGTTTCTGGTAATATCATTTCGTTTATCCATATAGGGTACTTTACATGCATTTTGGAGTTTTGGTATCTCACACGGTATCTCAACACGGTTGGTAAAGTTATTTTCTTTCTTTATATAGGGTGTTTTCCATCGCTAAAAAGCATGGAAGTCATCCTAAATGGAATACAGAACATTACGAAAAACGTGTATTTTGAATGTTTTAGAACTTCTTACGTACCAAAACGGTAAAACGCATCGAAAACACTTTATGGAAAAAAATATTAAATTTACCAAAAAACAAGTATTTTGAGTGTCTTTGAGCTTGATATGTAGGAAAACCTTACTTTATATTGTACAGTATATGGTGAAACGAAAAGATATTACAAAAAAACGTGTATTATGAGTGTTTTTGAGTTTGATGTACCAAAACTAGAAAAACGCGTCAGAAACACTTTATATGGAAAAACGAAACAAAAAGCGTGTATTTTGATTGTTTTCACACTGATACATACCGACTCGCCAAAATGACTGCAGTCTCTTATATGAGAAAACGAAATGACATTATAAGGAACATATCTTTTGAATGTTTTATGCTTATTAGGAACTAAAACGCTTAAAAGCATGGAAAGCACCCTATATAATAGTGAATAAAAGCGTGTCTTTTGAGTGTTTTCAGGTTCTTACGCACCAAACCGCTGAAACGCAAAAAAAAAAAAAAAAAAAATTGGAGCAAAGAATACTATTACTAAAAACAAGCATGTTAAGTGTTCTGAGCTTGTTAGGCAGAATACGCCAATATGCATGGAAGACACCATACGAGTATATGGGGAAAGGAAAAAACATTACAAAAAACTTGCATTATAAATGTTTTTGAGCTTCTTAGATATAATAACGTGAAAACACTTTAATAACACTCTATATGAAGAAACAGAATAACATTACCAAAAAAACGCGTATTTTGTGTGTTTTTTGGAAAAGAAACGACATTTCCAAGACGGTGTCTTTTGAGTGTTTATGCAAGCAAAGTACGTTATATGTAGAATAAAAAAAGACATTACCTGAAAAGTGAATTTTGAGTGTTTTTGAGATTCTTTGGTACCAAAATGCTAAAATGTATGAATAACACTCTATGTGGAGAAACAGAACAACATTATCAATCACGTGTGTTTTTGGTGTAAGTTATCATAACGCCAAAAGGCATGCAAAGCACCCTATCTGGGGAAAGAAAACGAGATTTCCAGAAACGTGCCTTTTTAATGCTTATGAATGTACTAGGAACTAAAACACTGGAAAGCATGGAAAACACCCTGTATGGGAATTAAAAGCATTACAAAAAATGTATTTTTTGAGTGTTTTTTCAGCTTTTTATGTACCATGATGATAAAACACATGCAAAACACCTTTTATGTGATATTGTGATATGTGATAATGATATTATAAATAATAAAAGGTACTTTGAATGTTTTTTGAGTTTGTTACGTAGAAAAATGCCCCCCTCCAAAAAAAGCATACAAAGTACTCTATATGTAAAAACGAAAAACATTACAAGAAACGTGTATTATGAGTTTTTGAGCTTCATAAGTAATAACACGCTAGAACGCATGAATAGCACTTTATATAGAAAAACAGAACAACATTACCATATGTAGAAACGAAAAACATTACAAGAAACGTGTATTATGAGTTTTTGAGCTTCATAAGTAATAACACGCTAGAACGCATGAATAGCACTTTATATAGATAAACAGAACAACATTACCAAAAACAAGTATTTATGAGTGTTTCTAAGATTATGTAAAAAAAAAAAAACGCCAAAGTGCATGCAAAGAACCCTATATGAGGTAATGAAAAGATTACAAGAAACATGTATTATGAGTGTTTTTCTTTTTAGTTTCTTAGGTAACAACACGCTAGAACGCATGAACAGCACTCTATATAGAGAAACGGAATAACACTACCTAAAACGTGTATTTTGAGTGTATTTCACATTATTAGGTGCCATAATGCCAACATGCATGCAGAATGCATTATATTAAAAACCGATACAATATTTCAAGAAACGGTTCTTGTGAGTGTTTATAAGCGTCTTCAGCACCAAACCGCTAAAAAGCATGGAAATGGCATTGGAAAAGCATTGAAAAAACGCTAAAAAGTATGCAAAACACCCTATATAAAGAAACATAACATTACCAATAAGGTGTAATTTGAGTGTTTATGACGATGTAAGAAACCAAAACGCAAAAATGCATGCAAAGTACCCTATATGGGGAAACAAAATGATATTACCATAAACTGGTGTTATGAGTGTTTTCCAGGATTTTAGGTACCAAACCGCTAAAACGTGTAAATAGCACGTGTAAATAAAGAAAACGTTATTTTGAGTGTTTTTTTTTTCTTTTAATTTACCAAACGCCAAAATTCATGCGTATCCCCCATTATCCCCCACTCAACATCACCAAAACTTGTATTATGACTGTTTTTAAGCAAAAAAGCCAAATTCCATGGAAGCCATAATGTCTTTTAATTTCTACATATTAAGTACTTTTATTGCATTTTGGCGTTTTTCTACGTAAAAAACATTCGAAACACGTGTTTCGAACACATAATGTTCTTTTTCTCTTTATAAGGTGTTTTACATACGTTGAATGGTTTTCTTACGCAAGTAGCTCAAAAACACTCAAAAAGACAGTTTTTTGGTACTGTTGTTTGTTATACCCTATTGGGTGCTTTCCATGATTTTTAACGTTTTGGTGACTAACACGCTCATAAGCACTAAAAAGTTACGTTTCTGGAAATGTTTCCTTTTCTTCAAATTGTGTCCCATGTATGATTCTTTTTTTTTTTTTTTTTTTTTTGGTACCAGTCAATGTGAAAAACACTTAAAATACTCTTTTTAGTAATTTTGTTCAGTTTCTTTATGTAGAGTGTTATTAAGGTGTTTTTGCGTTTTCTTTCTTTAGAAGCTCAAAAACACTCATAATACACGTTTCTCGTTATGTCCTTTCGTCTCGCAATATAGGGTACTTTCAATTCATTTTCTGCTTTTATATGTAAGAAGCTCCAAAAAAAAAAAACTCAAAATACAAGTATCTGTCAGTGTTACTCATTTCCTATATAAAGGGAGTTTTGCATATGTTTTAACGTTTTAGTACATAAAAATAAATAAAATACACTCAAAGACACGTTTTGGTAGTTTTTTTTTTTCTATTACCACATAGAGTGTTTTCCATGCTTTTTACTGTTTTGGTATCTAACATGCACAAAAACACTCAAAAGACACGTTGCTTCCAATATTGTTTTGTTTGTTCACATGGAGTGACTTTTCGGTACCTATCAAGGCAAAAAACACTAAAAAAATCCGTTTTTGGTAATGTGATATATATTTCTCCAAAAAAATAAAAATGTTAATCACGCCTTTTAGCAATTTGGTAAGTAATAAAAACAAAAACACTCATAATACACGTTTCTCATTCCTCATTTAGGGTGCTTTCCATGCATTTTGGCGTCCTTGTAAGTAATAAGCTAAAAAAAAAAACACAGAAAATACACCTCTTTGGTAATGTTTCTTATCAAATACTATTCACGCGTTTTAGGATTTTGGTACCTAAAAACCTCAAAAAAAAAAATTTCATAATAAACATTTTTCGAAATGTCCCTTCGCTTCCCCATATGGTTTTATTTTCCAGGCATCTTAACGTTTTTGTACGTAACAAGCTCAAAAACACTCAAAATACACGTTGTCTTTAAAGTTATTCTGTCTCTCAATAAAATGTGTTTTGTATGAATCTTAGCGTCTCGGTAAGTAAGCTCAAAAACAATAAAAAGAAACATTTATGACAATGTTGTTTTGTTTTCCCATAAAGGGTGCTTTCCATGCTTTTTAGCGATTTGGTGCCTTAAACATTCATAAACATTCAAAAGACGCTTTTTTTCTGGAAATGTCATTTTGTTTTCCTGATATAGGTTGTTTATCATTGATTTTGGCATTTTCATACCTAACAATGTGAAATACACTGAAAATACACGTGTTCGATAATGATAATTTATTTATTGATATAGAGAGCTATTCATGCCTTTAAGCTATTTTGCTACCTAATAATCTGAAAAACTCTCATAATACACATTTCTCGTAATGCTTATTAGTTTCCCCATATAGAGTACTTTTAATGCATTTTGACATTTCTTAAATTACAATCTCATAATACACGTTTTTTTTTTTTCGTAAAGTTACACTGCTTTTCCTTTTTTTTTTTTTTGTATGCGTTTCAGTGTTTTGGTACGTACCTAGCCCCGAAAAAAGATAAGAAAAAACATGAACGAAGACGTTTTTTGGTAAAGTTATCTTGTTTTCTCATACAGAGTGCTTTCCACGCTTTCTTTTTAAGCGATTTGTTGCCTTACACCCTCATAAACACTCAAAGAACACGTTTCTGGAAAACTCGTTTCCTTTCCTTATATATGGTGCTTTGTATGTATTTTCCCGTTTTATTACCCAACAATATGAAATACACTCAATATACACGTTTTTGTAATGTAATTTTTTTTTTTTCCAAATAGAATGCTATTCATGCGTTTTAGCGTTTGTAACCAAGAAGCTTAAAACACTCAATACACGTTTCTCGTTTTTTTTTTTTTTCATTTGTCCATATTGGGTGTTTTGTATGTATTTTAACGGTTTTTTTTTCTACGTAACATGCTCAAAACACTCAAAATACTTGTTTTTGGTAATGTTGTTATGTTTCTCTATAATGGGTGTTTCGCATGCGTTTTAGCGTTTTGTTAGATAAGTAGCTCAAAACACTGAAATCCGACGTTTTTGTTGATATTTTTTTCTAGTACAATATATGGTGCTCTCCATTCTTTTTAGCGTTGTGGTGCCAAACTACTTAAATAAAAAAAATGCATTTCTTGTAATGTAATTTCGTTCCCTAATAGAAGGGGCTATGCATGTATGCAAAGTATCCTATATGAATTAACGAAAGGACATTACGAAAAAAAGAAAATGGATTTTAAGTGCTCTTGAGCTACTTAGGTTCCATAACGCAAAAAACACTTCAATAGCATTATATGCAGAGAAACAGAACATTACCGAAAACGTGTATTTTGAGTGTTTTTTTCATTGTTAGGACCAAACTTTCAAAAAGCATCGAAAGCACCCTATATGGGAAAAATAAACGACATTTCAAGAAACATGTTTTTAGAGTATTGATGAGCATGTCATGCACCAAAACGCTAAAATGCTAAAATCACCCTGTATGGGAATACCAAACAATATTACAAAAAACGTATTCTTTGAGTGTTTTTAGCTTCTTACGTACCAAAATGCTGAAACGGATGCAAAATACACTTTATGGAGAAAGAATACCATTACCAAAAAGAAGTATTTTAAGTATTTTTTACATTGCTCGTGTAAAAACGAAAAAATCCATGGAAAGAACCCTATTTGAGGTAATGAAAGAACATTAGTAGAAATACGTATTATGAGTGCTTTGGATCGTCGTAAGTACCAAAAAGCTGTAACGTATGATTAACACTCTTCCTCGGAAAGAGAACATTATCAAAAACATGTATTTTGAGTATTTTTCACATTCTTAAGTACCAAAACGTGAAAATGCATGCAAACCACCCATAGTTGTAAAATTAAATTTCATTTAAAGAAACATATGTTTTGAGTGCCCCTTGAAGGCACAAGAACACTTAAAAGCATGGAAATCACCCTGTTTGGAAAAAGAAAAACATTATTAAAACGCCAAACAACATTACAAAAAACGTATCCTTTGAGTGTTTTTAGCTTCTTACGTACCAAAATGCTAAAAATGCATGCAAAATATGGAGAAAAATAGCATTACCATTAGAAGTATTTTATTTTATTTTTTATATTTTTTTTTTAGCATGTTCGTATAAAAACGACAAAATCCATGGAAAGAACCCTATTTAATGTAATGAAAGAACATTACTAGAAATACGTATTATGAGTGTTTTGGATCGTCTTAGGTACCAAAACGCTGCAGCGCATGAATATCACTCTTCCTTGGAAAGAGAACATTATCAAAAACATGTATTTTAAGTATTTTTCATATTCTTAGGTACCAAAACGCCAAACTGCATGCAAAGCACCCTCAGGTGTGAATTTAAATTTAATCTACAGAAACATGTATTTTAAATGCCCTTTGAGGGCACAAGAACACTAAAGAGCATGAAAAAAACCCAGTTTGGAAAAAGAAAAATATTACTAAAACCTGTTTTTTGAGTGTTTTTGGCTACTTACGTACCGAAACGCTAAAACACTTCCAAAACACCTTCTATAAAGAAACAATAATAACCAATAAAAAAAAAAAACGTGCATTTTCAGTCTTTTTTCAGCTTTTTACCGCAAATATATATTGAAAGTACACTACATCAGGAAACTAAATATCAGTACGAAAGGCGTGTATTGTGAGTGGTTTAGAGCTTCTTAGATACCAAAACACTGAAACACATGAAAAGCACGAGTATGGAGAAAAAGAATAATAATACAAAAATAGCGTATTTTGTTTGTTTTCACATCGTTAGATTTCAAAACGCCAAAATGCATGCAAAGCAACCTCTACGGTGAAAGAAAACGCAAAAAAATTATCGAAAGCACCCAATATGGGAAAACAAAATAACATTTACAAAAACGTTCCTTTTCAATGATTTTGTAGTAGGTACCTAACAAAACGCTAAAACGCATGCAAAACCCCCTTTATTAAGACACATAGTAACATTATCAAAAACAAGTAATTTGAGTATTTTTTCAGCAAAAACAAAGCATAAACGCAAAAATGCGTGCAAAATACTCTTTATGAGAAGACGAAAGGACATTACGAAAAACGTGTTTTAGGAGTGTTTTTTTTAAGCTTCTTAGGTACCCATCACCAAATGCGTTGAATAGCACTCCATATGAAGAAACAATAATATTACCAATAATGTGTATTTTTTTTTTATTGTTAAGTTTAAAAACGCTAAAATGCATGCAATGTGCCCTAAATCAGAAAAAAAAGAAAAAAAGAAACGACATTAAAAGAAACGTATCTTATGGGTATTTTAGTGCATGTTAGACTAAAAAACACTAAAAAGCTTGGAAAGCATCCTATATGGGGAAACAAAACGAGTCATTTGACTTTTTTGAGCTACATACGTATCAAAATTCTAAAACGCATGCAAAAAACCCTTTATGGAGACACAGAGTAACATTACCGAAAACACATTTTTCTGTGTTTTTGAGCTTGTTATGTACATAAACGCCAAAGCAACCTATGTGGGGAAACAAAAAAGACATTACGAGAAACATGAATTATGAATGTTTTTCAGCTTCTCAAGTACCAAAACGCTGAAACACACATAATAATACAAAAATAGCGGAGAAACAGAACACTACCAAAAAACATGTAGTTTGAGTGTATTTCACATTGTTAGGTACAAAAAAGCCAAAATGCATGTAAATCACCTTATATGGGGAAAGGAAACGACATTTCAAGAAACGTTTTTGTTGAGTGATTTTGAATGTGTTAGATACCAAACGTTAGAAAGCATTAAAAGTGTCCTATATGGGAAAACAATACATCATTAACAAATACTTCTCTTTTTAGTGTTTTTGAGCTACTTACGTACTAAAAATGCTAAAAAGCAGGCAAAAGACCCTTTATGGAGAAACAGTATAACTTTACCAAAAAAACGTGTATTTTCAGAGTTTTGAGCTTCTTACATACAAAAATTCTAAAATGCATGGTGAAATGTATGGTGAAAGAAAATAATATTGAGAGAAACATGTGTTAACAGAGTTATTAAGCCTCTTAGGTACCAAAACGTTAAAAAGCATGAAAAACACTCTGTATTCCGAAACAAAAACATCGTTACCAAAGACGTGTATTTTGAGTGTTTTTCCTAGTGTTAGGTGTTTAGTATGCATACAAAAAAGTATGCATAGCACTCTATATGGAGATACAGAACAATATTAACAAAAAAACGAGTATTTTGTGTATATTACATTTTTACATAGCTAAAAAAAAAAAAAATAATAAATAAATAAATAAATAAATAAATAAAATGCATGCAAAGGGGGAAAGGAAACGAGATTTCCAGAAATGGATCTTTTGAGCGTGGAAGCCACCAAACCTATAAAAAGCATGGAAAAAAGTACCATATATGAAAAAAAAAATAAATAAATAATATATATATATATATATATATATATATATATATATATATATATATATATATATATATATATATATATATATATATATATATATATATATATATATATATATATACAAATGAAAAATGTCTGTCATTAGAGTTTTTCAGGTACATACCTACCAAAATGCTGAAACGCATTGAAAAAACTTTTATGTAGAATGACAACATTACCAAAAAACATGTAATTTAAGAGTTTTTCTCCTTGTTAATTATATAGATGAAAAAAAAAAAAAACATAGACAGTACTGCATTAGGGAAACTAAAAGAAATTACGAGGAACATATATTACGAGAGATTTACAGCTTTTTAGGTACCAAATGCTAAAATGAATGAATAACACTCTATATCGAAAAATAGAACATTAAGAAAAACCTATATGGAAAAGGAAACCAATTTTTTAGAAATGTGTCTTTTCAGTGTTTATGAGCGTGCTAAGAACCAAAACGAAAAAAAAAAAATGGAAAACACACTGTATTCTAAAACATTACATTATATATATATATATATATATATATATATATATATATATATATATATATATATATATATATATATATATATATATATATATATATATATATATATATAATATATTTATAATGTTATTGCATAAGTGTTACTCCATGTAATGCTTCTCCTTAAAATGTGTTTTGCATATATTTTAGAGTTTAGGTACTAAAGTAACTCAAAAACACTTTTTGAGTTACTTTAGTACCTAAACTCTAAAATGCATGCAAAACACATTTTATGGAGAAGCATTACATGGAGTAACACTTATGAAATAACATTATAAAAACCAGCTTGTTACGTACAAAAACGTCAAAATTCATAGAAAGTATATAAATAAGGGGGGGAAAAAAAAAGACATTACGAGAGACGTGTAGGTTTGAATTTTTTTTTTTTTTTAGGTACCAAAATATTAAAACGCATGAACACAATTCTATATGGTGAAAGAGAATAATTTACCAAAATCGTGTATTTATAGTGTTTTTCACACTGTTAGGTACGAAAAATCCAAAATACATGCAAAGCCTCCTATATGGTGAATTACGAGGAACGTGTCTTTTAAGTGTTCTTAAGCTCGATAGTCACCAAACACTATAAATTACCATGGAAATCAATCTATATGGGAATACTAAACAATGAGTCGAAAAATATGTTTTTTGAGTGTTTTTCAATTTCATACGTACCAAAACGCTGAAACGCATGCAAAACACCTTTTATGAAGACAGAAAATAACATTACCAAAAAAAGTATTTTGAGTGCTTTTGAGCTTATTACGTAGAGTACGCTATATGGGGAAACGAAAAGGTATTTCGAGGAACGTGTATTATGTGTTTTTGAGCTTCTTAGGTACCAAAAAAGTAAAACACGGTAATACCACGCAATATGGTGAAACAAAACATTACCAAACATATGTTATTTTTGTGTTTTTTTTTTCACATTATTAGGCACCGAAACGCTAAAAACCATTGAAAGCACTCAGTATGGTCATTAAAAACATTATTATTCAAAGCGTGTCTTTTGAGTGTTTTTTCAGCATCTTACGTACCAAAATGCTAAAAAGCATGAAAACACAATGAAGAAAAAAAAACATTACCAAAAACAAGTGTTTTGAGGGTTTTTGAGCCTGTTACGCAGAAAAAACTCAAAAGTGCATAAAGAGTAGTTCATATGGGGAAACGAAAAGATATTACGAGAAACGTATATTGCGAGTATTTTTAAGCTTTTTCGGTACCAAACGCGAAAAAAAGAATGAATAGCACGCTATATAGAGAAAGAGATCATCATTAACGAAAAACGTGTATTTTTAAGTGTATATCACATTGTTAGTTAACAAAAAGCCAAAATGCATGTAAAGCACACAATATGGGAAAGGAATCGAGATTTACAGAATTAAGTATTTTCAGTGCTTATGAGTGTTTAAGGCACCTAAAACGATAAAAAAAAAGCTTAAAAATTACACTATATTGAAAAAAAATATATTAGAGCGTTTTTTAACTTCTTACCTACCAAAACACTAAATTATCTGCAAAACATCCTCTATTGAAAAACATAAAATTATTAAAAACAAGTATTGTGAGTGTTTTTCAATGCGTTAAGTAGAAAAACAAGGAAATGGAAGCAAAGTATGTATGTTTCTTAGCTTCTTAGGTGCCAAAAGGTGAAAATGAGTAATTTTGTTCTCCTTTTCCATATATTAATGTGGAAAAGGAGAACAAAATTACCAAAAACATGTATTTTGAGTGTACTTTACATTGTTAGGTAACAAAATGTGTTTTTCAGCTGGTAACATAGAAAAATGCGTAAATGTATACGAAATACCATATATTAGGAAAGGAGAGGACATTACGAAGAACGTGAATTATGAGTATTTTTGAGCTTCTTAGGTACTAAAAGGTGAAAATAAGTTAATACCACTCTTTATGGAGAAACAGAACATCAACGAAAACGTGTTATTGGTGTGCTTTCACATTGTTAGGTACTAAAATGAATGCCAAGCCACTAATACTCGGAAAAAAAAAGACATAAAACTTAACTTTTCATTGTTTTTGTGCATGTTAGGAGCCAAAACGCTAGAAAAAAAAAACATGGAAAGTTTGGTAATATTCTTCTCACTTCGAGAGAAGAACATTACTAAACACTTGCATTTTTAGTGTTTTTCACATGATTAGGTATTAAAATGCCTTAATGGAAGAAAGGCGACCTTTGTGGGTAAAGGATATGACACTAGCAGAAACGTGTATTTTTACAGTTTTTGAATATGTTACGCACCAGAACGCTAAAATGCATGGAAATCACCTCATTTGGTAATACAAAACAACATTATAAAAAACGTGTCTTTCAAGCTTTTTTTTTTTTTTTTTACGTCCCAAAATGCTAAAACTCATGCAAAGCAACCTATATGCTGAAACGAAAAGACACTAGGAGAAACGTTTTTTTTTATGAGTGTTCTTGAGCCTCTTAGGTACTAAAACGCAAAATCTCATGAATAGCCCTCTATATAAGAAAGAGAACATTATGGAAAAAAAAAAAAACGTATTTTGTATGTATTTCACATTGTTAGGCAACAAAGCGCTAAAAAGCATAAAAACCTCCCTATGTAGGAAAACAAAACATCACGAAAAACATGTATTTTCAGTGTTTTTGAGCGACTTACGTACCAAAAATCAAAAAAATCTAAAGTGCGTTCAAAATATATATTTGTAGAGAAAAAAATAAAATAAATAAATAATTTATAAAAAAAACAAACATATATTTTGAATGTTTTTCAGCTTGTTACGTACAATAAACGCGAAAATCCATGGAAAGTACACTATATAGGGAAATGAAAGGACATTATTAGGAACGTGTATTATGAGTGTTTTTTTTTATTTTCTTAAGTACAAAACACACACACACAAAAAAAAACATGAATAGCACTTTATATTAAGGTGAGCTTTACAAAAACGTGTATTTTGAGCATAGTTCACATTATTAAGTATCAAACCGCCAAAATGCATTCATTGATCTCCATATCGGGAAAGAAAGAGAGATTTCCAGAAACGTATATTTTGAGTGTATATAAGCATGGTATCCACCAAAACGATTAAAAAACATAGAAATCACGATATATGGGAAAACAAAATATTACCAAAAACATCTCTTTTCAGTGTTTATGATGTACTTACGTACCTAAATTCTAAAAACTATGGAAAACACAATTTACTGCAAAACAAAATAAAATCACCAAAAAACAGGAATTTTTTATTTATTTATTTTTTTTTTTTTGTAGATTTACGTAGGAAAAAGCCAAAATGCATGTAGATTACATAGGAAAATAAAAAGACATTACAACAGACGTGTATTATGAGTGTTTTTGAGCTTCTTAGGTAGCAAATTCTACAAAGCATTAATACCACTCTTCATGGACAAACAGAACATCATATAAAAAAAGTGTATTTTGAGTGTATTTCACATTCTTAGATACTAAAACGCCAAAATGCATGCAAAACACCCTATATATAAGAAAGGAAAACCAGATTTCCAGAAATGTTTCTTTCGAATGAGTATGAGCGTCCTATGCACCAAAATGTTAAAAAGCATAGAAAGCACCTTATATAGCAAACCAAAGAACATTACCAAAGACGTCTGTTTTCTGTGCTTTTGAGCTACTTACGTACCAAAACGATGAAACGCATGGAAAAAAAAAAAAATTTATGAAGCAAAAACATTATAATTTGACTAAAAACGTGGGTTTTAGGTTTCCTGAGCTTGTTTGGTAGTAAAATGTCAAAATGTATTCAAGGCATGCATTTCTTATGATAAAACGTTTCTTGAAATATCGTTTACTTTCCTCATATAGGGTACTTTGCACGTTTTTTTTTTTGGAAGTTTGGTACCCAACAATGCAAAAAAAAAAAAAACACTCAAAATACGCGTTTTTTGGTAATGTTCTGTTTCTCCACATATAATGCTATTGAAGTGTTTTTGCGTTTTGGAACCTAATAAGCTGAAGAGCCCTAATCATACATTTTTTTCGTTATGAACTTTCGTTAATCCATATAGGATATTTTGCATGAATTTTCGAGTTTTCGTATATACCAATGTTACTAACACTCATAACACACGTTTTTGGTAATGCTGTTCTGTTTCTTAATATATAGTGCTATTGAGCGTTTTGTTAGCTAAGTTCAATAACATTCATAATACATGTTTGAGGTAATATCGTTGTTTCACCATATAAGGTACATTTCATGCATTTTGCCGTTTCTGTACCTAACAAGCTCAAAAACATTCATAATACACATTTTTGGTGCTATTCTTTTACTGAATAAAAAAATTACCAAAACATGTCGTTTGAATGTTTTTAGCTACTTACGTACCGAAACGCTAAAACACTTGCAAAACACCTTTTGTAGAGAAACAATAATAACTTTAACAAAAACGTGCATTTTCAGTGTTTTTTCAGCAACCCAAAATGTATTGAAAGTACACTACATCGGGAAACTAAAGAACTTTACGAGAGACGTGTATTTTCAGTATTTTTGAGCTTCTTAGGTACCAAAACGCTGAAATGCATGAATAGCAGTCTATATGGTGAAACAGAATAACAATACAAAATAATGTGTATTTTGGGTGTTTTCACATCATTAGATAACAAAACACCAAAATTCATCCAAAGCAATCTTTACTGTGAAATGAAATATTTCGGGAAACATTATATGAGTGTATTTGTGGGTGTTTGACAACAAAACGCTAAAAATGATCGAAAGCACCCGATATGGGAAAACAAAATAACATTACCAAAAACCGTTCCATTTGAGTTTTTTTGGGCTACTTAACTAACAAAACTTTAAAACGCATGCAAAACCCCCTTTATTGAGACATAGAGTAACATTGTCAAAAACAATTATTTTGAACGTTTTTTTTTAGCTTGTTACCTAAGTAAATGATGAAATGCATGCAAAGTACACTACATCTGGAAATTAAAGAACATTACGAGAGACGTATATTTCTAGTGTTTTTGAGCTTCTAAAGTACCAAAACGCTGAAACGCTTGAATAACACTCTACATGGAGAAACACAATGAAACAAAAAAATGAAACGGGGTAAAATGGGAAAACGAAAGGACATTACGAAAAAAAAAACGTATTTTGGGAGTGTTTTTCAATTTCTTAGGTACCAAAATGTAAAAAAAGCGTTGAATAGTTTTCCATATGAAGAAACTGCAATATTATAAAAAAAAAAAAAGGTGTACTTTGAGTGTATTTTTTTTTACACTGGGTGTTAAGCACCAAAACGCCAAAATGCATGCATTATACCCTATATGGGAAAAAGAAACGTATCTTTTGAAAAATTTTGCATGTTGGACAACAAAACTCTAAAAAGCTTGGAAATCACCCTATATGACAAATCAAAAGGAGTCTTTTGAACTTTTTTTTTTTAGCTACATACATACCAAAATGCACGCAAAACAACCTTTATTAAAATACAAAGTAACATTACCAGTGTTTTCAGTGTTTTTGAACTTGTTACGTACTGCATGTAAACCTCTCTATATGGGAAAAAAAACAAAAGAATATAACCAAAAACGTCTCTTTGCAGTGTTTTGAGCTACTTAGGTAAGAGAACGCTGAAACGCATGTATTTATGTAAAGAAAACAAAATAAATATGAAAAACAAATATTTTGGGTGTTTTTGAGCATGTAACAAAAAGGCCAAAATACTACTAACTACTTTAAATGTGATATAAAAAAAAAAATAAATAAAAAAACATTACGAGAAGCGTGTATTATGAGTGTTTTTGAGCTACCAAAACGCTAAAACGCATACAAAACAGCTTTTATGCTCTTATGTAAAAATGCATACAAACTGTCCTGTATGGGGAAACGAAAAAACGTCACCAGAAACGTGTATTAGCAATGGTTCTGAGCTTCTTGGTTACCAAAACGCTAAAACGCTTAAATAGCACTCAATATGGAGAAACAGCACAAATTTACCAAGAATGTGTATTTTGAGTGTATTTCACTTTGGTACTTACCGAAACGTCAAACTAAATGCAAAGCACCCTATATAGGGAAAGGAAACGAGATTTCTAGAATCGTGTCTTTTTAGTATCTATGATCTTACTAGGTACTAAACCGGTAAAAGACATGGAGAAAACACCATATGGGATGTTTCTGAGCTACTTACGTACCAAAACCCTAAAATGTATGCAAAACACACTTTATGGGAAAACTTCATAACTTTACCAAAAACGTGTAGTTTGAGTGTTCTTCATCTTCTTACATAGAAAAAAAAAAATGTCAATATGCATGCAAAATTCCATATATTTAGTAACGAAAGAACATTACTAGAAACGTTTGTTATGGATGTTTTGAGCTTCTTATGTACTAAAACGCTAATTTCACCCTCAGTGAGACATGTATAATAAGTTTTTTTTTCTTCTCTTTTTTTTCCCCCATGTTGTTCTGGTATACCTCTTTTCTTTTGGTCTAAGAAAATCTATTGTTTTCTCCCTGAGTACAACATTAGAGGATGCGACATTTTTAGGCCTAACTACATTTCTTGGATTTATATAAGAAAAATTTAAATACATTTTTTTTTTTCGCAAATAATCAATATATCTGCATCAGACATCTTTTGCAATAATATTTTATTTATTGTAAAGAGTGAAACACTGGTTTTTACATAGAAATATGGCGAAATATGACAAAAATCCTTTTTCTCCTCTTCCCACCCCACCCCAGATAATTAAGCGTGAAATCATGATTTGTTTTAGACCTATGTACAAAACCAATTGGAATAACTAAATGAAATTAAGTCTGCTTTTTCAACATATTGTGATGTATATATCATGTAAATTTATACTCCCTACCTGTAATAGATATATTTTAGTGTCCCCTTAATATTTATGATTTTATATCTTAAAATGGCATATTTTTCGATATAAGAATTTTCTCCTCCGTTGTTATTCCTGTTGTTTTATAAGCTGCAACTGGAGCTTATAAAACTATTAGAAGCGAACAAAGTCTGCCATCGTTTTTTTTTTTTTTTTTGAGGGGAGTTGATTTCGATTTTTGACACATTTGAATATCACTTTTTTTTTTTTTATTATCGTACGAGAAAAAACGATAGAAGACGTTGTTCTCCTATCCTTCCTGATTAAAATGATTTTTGAATGAAAGAAGATGGTCAGTAAATAAAGGATGATATATGAGTTGAAAATAAGGAATTTAACATGGGATTAACAATCGTAAAACACCCGTTTCAGGGTTTTTGAGCTGCTAACGTACCAATATGCAACATTTCATACAAAACAAAAAGAAAAACATTACCAAAAACAAGTATTTTGATTTTTTTAAAGCTTATTGCGTACATAAACACGAAAATGCATAAAAAGTACCCTATATGGGAAAACGGAAAAAAAAAAAATTACAAGAACCGTGTATTATCAGTGGTTTTGAGCTTCTTAGATAGTAAAACGGTAAAACGCATAAGTGGCACTATATATGTAGAAACAGGACAATATTATCAAGAGCATGTATTTTGAATGTATTTCACATTGTTAAGTACCAAAACGCCAAATTCCAAGCAAAGCACACTATATGGAAAAGGGAAACGAGATTTCCAGAGACGTGTCTTTTCAGTGTTTATAAGACTCCAAAACACTAACAAAGCATAGAAAGCACCTTATATGGGAAAACAAAACATTATCTTTTTGGTTATGTGTGATGAAACGCATGCAAAATACCCTTTATTGAAAATCATGATTATGTATAAAGAAAAAAAAAGTATTTTTAGTCTTTTGAGATTGTAACGTAGAAAAACGGCAAAAATTCATGGAAAATAACCTATATGGGGCAACGAAAGAAGATTACGAGAAACGTGTATTATGAGTGTTTTCAAACTTAGGTTGAAAAAAAAAACGCAAAAAAACATTACCAAAAACGTGTATTTTGAGTGTTTTTCACATTGTTAGATATCAAAAAGCTAAAACATATGCAAAATCCCCTATATGAGCAAATGAAACGAAATTTCCAGAAATGTGTTTTATGGGTATTTATGGAACGTTTTACCCATAAAACGCTAAAATGCATGGAATTCAACTTATATGGGAATACAAATGAACATTACCAAAAACACATTTAAATATCACTTTATTTTTTTACTTTTTAATATTTTGTGTGTATTTCACATTGTTAGGTACCAAATCAAAATACATACAGAGCCCAAAATATGGGGAAACAAAACAAAATTTCAAGAAATGTTTTTTTTTTTTTTTTAGTGTTTATGAGCTTATTAGGCACCAAAACGATAAAAGGCACACTATATTGAAAAAGAAAAAAAAAAGAAAATACCCAGAACATATATTTCAGCTGTTTTGGGGTACTTTCGTAACAAAAGGCTAAAGCACTTGTAAAACATGTAGGAAAGAGAATAACTAAAAAAAAAAAACAAGTATTTTGAGGGTTATGCAGCTTGTTTCGTACAGAAACGCGAAAATACTGCAACCTACCTTATATGAGGAAAAGAAAAACAAGACGAGAAACGTGTATTATGAGTGTCTTTGAGCTTCTTTTTCTACCAAAACGCTAAAATTCATGAATAGCACTGCATATGGAGAAAGAGAATAACATTACCAAAACGCAAAAATGGATTCAAAGAATCATATATAGGGTAAGGAAACAAGATTTTCCCTCCCCAAAAAGTGTCTTTTGCGTGTTTATGAGCGTGATATGCATCAAAACACTAAAAATTATGGAAAACACCCGATATGGGAAAAGAAAACATTACCAAAAACGGCTTTTCAATGTTTTTAAGCTACTTACGAGACAAAACGCAAAATCGCAAGTAAAACATCCTTTATGGAAAATCAAAATAACATTACGAAAAAATAAAGTATTCTAAATGTTTTTGATGTTTTTACGTAGTAAAATGCCAAAATGCATGAAAAGTAACCTATATGGGGAAAGTAAAAGACATTACGAGAAACGTGTATTACGAGAGTTTTTGAACAGTTAGGTATCAAAACACCAACACGCATGAATACCACTCCATATGGAACAACATTACCAAAAACGTGTATTTTGAGTGTTTTCATATGATTAGGTATCAAAACACCAATATATACGCAAATTGCCAGAAAAGGTCTTTTGCAATTTTTTTTTAGTTACTAGCTAAAACACAAGATCGCAAGCAAAAACACCATTTATGGAAAAAAGAAAGAATAACCGCAAAAAAAAACAAAAAATAAATGTTGTTGAACAACATTACCAAAAACATGTATTTTGAGTGTTTTTTTTATATTGTTAGGTATCAAAACGCCAAATTACACTTAAGTAAATAGGGACACGAAACGATATTACCAGAAAAAAATGTAATTTTTATGCTTTTTGAATGTGTTAAGCAACAAAATGCTAAAAATAATAAAATTCACACTATATAAGAATAAAAAATAAAAAAAAACAGAAAAAACGTGTCTTTGGAGTGTTTTGAACTTCTTTATTACCGAAACGTAAAACGCAGGCAAATTACACTTTTATGGAGAAACAGAATAACATTACAAAGAAAACAAGTATTTTTAGTGTTTTTGAGCTTGTTACGTAGAAAAAAAAAATGCATTAAAAGTACCCTCTGTGGGAATCGAAAAAATAGGAAAAACGTGTAATATGAGTGTTTCTGATCTTTATAGGTACCAAAACGCTTTAACGTATTTCTAGAAATCTATATGTAGAAACAGAACAACTTTATTAAAAACGTGTATTTTGAGGATATTTCACATTCTTATGTACCAAAAAGACAAACTGTATGCAAAGGATCCCATATTGGGAAAAAAACAATACTTGAGTGTATTTGAGCGTGCTAGGAAGCAAAACACTAAAAAGCCCGGAGAACACAATATGAAAAAAAAAAAACTAAAACGTCTCTTGAATGTTTTTCAGCTACTTACACTTTAAACACTTTATTATGTTTGTCATTTTACAGTTGAGTTAAGAGCTTAATATAATTTTATAACAAACGTTACGTTACGAACCATAACGTAAAAACGCAGGCAAAACATCCATTATGGAGAAACAATAATATTTCCAAAAACAAACATTTTGAGTGTTTTTGAGACTGTTGCGTAGAAACCGGCAAAATGAATGGACAATATATGAGGAAACGAAAAGACACTACAAGAAACGTGTCATAAGTGTTTTTTTTTTTTTTTAGCTATTTGTGTATCAAAACGGTAATACACATGAATAGCACTGTATATGGAGAAATAGAACATTATTAGGAAAAGAGATGTATTTTGAGCATATTTTACATTATTAGGTAGCAAAACACACACAAAAAAAATGCATACAAAGCACAATATAGCGGGAAAAGGAAATATATTTCTAGAAACGTGTGTTTTGAGTGCTCATGAGTGTGTTAGACACCAATATCGAAAAAAAAAACACACAGAAAACACCCTCTATGGGAAAACAAAATAACTTTACAAAAAATATGTATTTCACAGTAATACATGCCAAAATACATTACGGAGAGATTAAATATGGAGAATACTTAGATACTATAATGTAGGTGCTACCGATTACTTATCGATGGCAATAAAAGGAGTATGGAAAGTTCCATGGTGTGTGTGTGACGTAGGGTGGCGTGATCATATCCGCCCCACCCTTATGCGCCAACACCCACTATTTGCACTTATGCATATATGTATACATACACTTATATTGCTAATCAGGCAAGGCATTATAAATACAATACATATTATTATTAATTATGTGACACCGTTACATCGCTCGGTCACCTACTTGACGCGTCCTCGCGAATACATTGTACCTAACCATGTTATGTGTATGAAACTCCTTCATTAAGACGTTTACGTCTACTATCAAGATATATATACAAATTTAAGGCTTTCCTAACACACACATAAGAATATTAACAAAAACATTAAAAAAAGGCAAGGTGTCAGGACACTTGGATAGAGAATCCCAGGTTTCAGATATACTGGTAAAGATGTCTCTAGAGTCTCTGAAAACTCTTCTGTGTTTGAGAAGGAAAGAGTGGATAAGGAGTTTGTTATAAAAGAAATCCTTGAGTTTGTCAAATTCTCCAGGGAAGTGACAGGGAAAACCCTATATGAAAGGTCTGTCGTAAAAGCTAAATGAATCCTAGAAGGGTAAGTGGTTAGTTTACTGGAACGTACATGATAAGCATCTTGTACCACATAATGTCCTATAACCTCCTCATAGGTGGTCCCTTCTGGGCAAGTCACTGAGACATATAAGTTTTCTGTGAAATAAAAGTAATGATATCCATGAAAATTGCAATGGAAAATAGGTTTTGAAACCACATGCTTGTATGGACAGAGTGTTAGAGCTGCAGACGCCTCTGAACGTGTCAAGACGACTTCACAAATACCTTTTACTACCGGTAAGAAGGCAAACTGGATACTTGAACAATGGTACAAATGTAAGTATGAAGATTTACAACGATTTAATTCAGTTCAATCTCCAATTATATATAATGAAAAATCCTTGGCTATTAGCACTAAGGAGGGATTTATGTCCAATGTCATCACAGAATTATTAACGGAGAAAGGAAAAGGTTTAATCTCATAGGCCTCAAAATGATCCTGAGATTTAAAAGGTATGTTTACAATTATTGCATCTGTGGTCAAGGTAACTTCTAGCAATGGATAGTAATACTGGATCATGTCCGCTGCATACACTGGTGTCAATTTGTAGGTTGACTGACCAATTTCTATTGTGTGAAGCAAATCCTCTACAGGAAATAGTGAAGTTGTTACCCTGCCATTGACAGCATCCACCATGTTGCGAATTATCGCTTCATTAATGGAGAGAACTGAATCCAAGGAAGCTTCAAATACATGCAAAGCTTGATCTATAACCACAACGTGATTTATCACATTTAAACTATGTAAGGCCTTATCAAGCACAGTTGTTAAATCATTCGAGTACTGTAATAACTCATTGAGGTTAGATTCTAATTTAACTATTTTATTGTGATGTAGGTTCAGGACCTTCTTATTAGTAGCTGCAACCGTTATTAGTTGATCATAATGTTTCCTTAAATCCTGTACATCCTCGTCCAAGGCGGTGCCAAAAAAGATATTGAGACAGTTGTCCCAACCCATTTATGAGTCCTCTTTTTGGTACGAGCGTGCACTGGATGAAGGTTGTAGTCATGCTGAGATTGGTTCAATTTCTCATGCAAGAATTCTACCCTTGCCTTTAAAGCTTTGATTATGGTTTGAGAGAAAACTTGTGTCTGTCTATGCGTTTCATCAGCAAGTAAGGATTCCAGTTCCTGTAAGGAGTTATCCAAAGTTTTTGAGGCTGTGTCGAGGTCCGAAGGTACGGAAAATAAGGTAGAAAAATTATATCGAACCAGAAGAACATCTTCTATTAAGGTTACTTCCCCGAGATGTGTGGTGAGAGCCCCCGGTTTGACATGCAACGCAGTGGACGCTTGTAGCACTTACAGCATGCTCAAGTAGGTAACCAGGAGGCCCAGTGCCATCTGTAAATAATGCAGGCAATTAGCTGCGTTAGCGCAGGTTATACCTATGCGTCTTTATAGTATTAGTAGAATTATTGTTTGTAACTTGATCAGTAGTACTCTCTGTTGATGATTCGATCTGAGCATTAATCTTCACAAGCCGATCACTATGTACTATCTCAACAGTGTTAAGAAGAAGGTCATGCACCTCAAATTTGTTACCATGTAATTGGCGGACAACCGAGCATGGACCACTACATTTTGGGGAGAGTTTGGAGGTCCTGTCCGGATGACGAACTTTAACTGTGTCTCCAACCTGTATCGTGACAGGGGTCGCACGCTTGTGTTGTCTAGCCATCATTTCTGCCCTAGAAGCTTGTAGCCTACTTCGGACTTTAGCATGAATGTCCTTGAAGACATGCATATGTTGTTTAACATGGTCATCTACGTTGTATACTGGAGTTTGTGGACTTGCCAACAAATCATAAGGAAGAATTTTATCTTCACCATACAATATATAGTGTGGGGACTTCCCAGCACTTTCACACATTGAACTGTTAATGGAGGCACCAACGTGTGGTAACCAGTCCTCCCAGTCATCATGTAGACTGTTTACAACTGGACGAAGAACCTCCAGGATTTTCCTGTTTGCTCTTTCTACCAGTCCGTTTGAAGAAGGATGGTAAGCCACAGTGTAGGTGTGTTTGATGTTGTACTGTGTACATATACCTTGTGGATTTCATTGCGAAATTCAGATCCATTATCTCTTAACAACACTCGTGGTGTTGAGTATGGACAAAACAACTTAGTTACTAGCGCATGCGCTACATATTTAGCAGATTTTTCCTTTAAAGGTGAGAGAACCACGAACCTTGAAAAATGGTCTACACACACAAGTAGGTACTGCGAGCCATTTTGACTTTTGGGTAATTGAAGAAGATCAATGGAGACAATGTCCCAAGGTCGCTCAGGTAGTGAATATTCCAGTATTGGGGCTGGTCCTTTTACCGCATCCTTGTGCTTTGCACATGATATACATTTGGCAACATAATTTTCTATGTCAGTGCGCATGGTAGGACAATAATAGCTTTTACGCGCTGCTTGTAGAGTTCGCTCTCTTCCTGGATGTCCCGCACTTGGCATGTCGTGCACTAAGATAAGTAACTGCACTCCAGCACTTTTTTCGTTAGTCGGGAGGGAAGAAGGGGTAGTGAGGAGAAGGCAAGGGGCAAATTAGTTAAATCTAGAAAGGAAGCTAGCTTAGGGATGGTGAGAAATAGCTTAAGTGTTTACTACACAAATTGTAGAAGTATTCTGAATAAAATAGACTTGCTTAGAGGAATAGCGAGTGTAGAGAAATTTGATATCATTGCTTTAACTGAAACTTGGTTAGATATGTCAGGAAAAGTATTTAATCCAGAGGTTAAGATAGATGGGTATACAATGTTCTATAAAGATAGAGAAAACAGGAGAGGAGGAGGTGTCGCGTTATACGTTAGGGACACATTACAGTGCTGTATGAACAATAGAATTAAAACAGATAACAAAGCAGAGTCGATATGGGTAGATATTAAGGAAGGATCACAGTCAGTAGTACTAGGGGTAGTTTACAGACCACCGACCAGTACAGAGGAAATTAACACCTCACTGTGGCAGGAATTAAATAGAGCAGGCAGGTACAGTCAGGTATGTGTGGTAGGGGATTTTAATTTTAGGAATATCGACTGGAGTCTGATTGTGGGTAACAAGGAAACAGAGGAATTCCTTAAGGTAATTCAGGATAATTTTTTAAAACAGGTAATCGTAGAACCCACAAGGGGGAATAATATTCTAGATTTAATTCTTACTAACAGGGAGGAAGCAGTCACGCAGGTAGAGGTTGGAGGACAGCTAGGTAACAGTGACCATAGGGAAATTAGGTACAATCTAGAATGGGAAGAAACTGTTAGAAATAAAAACACTAGTAAAATACCTGACTTTAGGAGAGCAGATTTTGAAGAATTAAAAAGGTACCTCCAAGGAGTGGACTGGCAAGGGATGCAGGGTGAGGTCAGGTCAGGGACGGAGTTCAGAGAGATAAGGCAGGATGAGGGAGGTGAGGTGAGGCTCCAGAAGGGAGGAGGAAAGAGGAAGGGGGGAGATAGGCGTGAGTATGTTGGAATGTCAGGTCATGCTGAAATGAGAGAGGTAAGGTCGAGGCGAGTTGATGAGGGAGGGGAGAGGATGGTAGGGAACGAGATGAGGGGTTTAGGTGAAGTAAATGTAGATGAATTGTATAAATATTTCGTAGATAAAGTTCATACAGGTCAATTAGCAAATATCCCGTATAAAACAATAAGATCACAAAAAAATGACCCTAAATGGATGACTGCTAGGTTAAAGCATTATATAGGGCGTAAGAGAAGTATATATAAGAGATTAAGGGCAGGTGAGGAAGTTTTAAGGACACAGTATAATGAATTAGTTAGAACAGTCAGGAAGTTAACGAGGAAAGCTAAGGACAATTATGAATTAAAGGTAGCCAGCCAGGCGAAGACGGACCCCAAGGGATTTTATCAGGTATACAGGACGAAAAATAAGGATACTGTAGGTCCATTAAAGGCAGCAGATGGGGAGCTGGTTAGTTCTGGGGAGGAGATTAGTAAACTTCTGAATGATTATTTTTTAACTGTCTTCACTCAGGAAAACATGCAGGATATGCCAGATAGTGAACAGGTGTTTAGAGCAGATGAGTATGAGAAGCTGACGGATATTTCCATAACTAGGGAGATAGTGGAGCAGGAGATAGATAGGCTAAAAAAGTTCAAGTCACCAGGACCTGATGAAATATATCCCAGAGTACTGAAGGAATGTAAAAAGATTATTAGTGAGCCGTTAGTTTATGTCTTTAGGAAATCACTGGAGTCGGGTGAGGTACCAGAAATGTGGAGGCAGGCTAATGTAGTACCCATCTTTAAGAAAGGGGATAAAACTTTAGCGTCTAATTATAGACCTGTCAGCTTCACTTCAGTTGTAGGTAAAATGTTAGAGTCAATAATAGCCAGGAACATTAGGGAACATTTAGACAAACATAACTTGATAAATCAGTCACAGCATGGCTTCACGAAGGGGAAGTCTTGCCTGACAAACTTGTTAAGTTTTTACAGTAAGGTGTACGAGGCAGTAGATAATGGTGATAGTTATGATATCTTATATCTGGACTTTAGTAAAGCATTCGACAAGGTGCCCCATCAAAGGCTCCTGAGAAAGGTTAGGGCGCACGGGATAGATGGGAAGGTGTTAGGTTGGATAGGGTCATGGCTTGGTAACAGGCGACAGAGAGTGCTAATAAACGGCTCGAAATCCGAGTGGGGTCATGTCATTAGTGGGGTGCCACAGGGATCAGTATTAGGGCCATTATTATTTCTAATATATATCAATGACTTGGATAGTGGAATTAGTAGCGATGTTAGTAAATTTGCGGATGACACAAAGATAGGTAGATTAATTAGGTCAGAAGCGGATGCCATCGCCTTGCAGACAGACTTAGATAGAATGAATGAATGGACGGATAGATGGCAAATGCAATTTAATATCAATAAATGCAAAGTGCTTAGCGTAGGTAGAGGAAACCCACACAATAGGTACACATTAAACACCCAAACTCTGGTAGGTACAGGGTACGAGAAAGATTTAGGAGTTATAGTTAGCTCTGAACTCCGTCTAGGGAAACAATGCATAGAAGCCAGAAACAAGGCAAATAGGGTACTAGGATTTATTTTTAGGAGTGTTAAAAGTAGAAGGCCGGAAGTAATATTAAAGTTATACTTGGCGCTGGTCAGACCTCATCTAGACTACGCTGTGCAGTTCTGGTCCCCACATTACAGGAAAGATATAGGTCTATTAGAATCAGTACAGAGGAGAATGACTAAAAGGATACAGGGGATGAGGAGTATTCCTTACGAAGCGAGGTTGAAGCGGTTAAATTTACATTCTCTAGAGAGACGTAGGTTAAGAGGGGACCTGATAGAAGTCTTTAAGTGGTATAAGGGTTATAACAAGGGAGATGTAAGCAAAATTCTTAGGATCAGCAACCAGGGTAGAACAAGAAATAACGGGTTCAAGCTTGAAAAATTTAGGTTTAGGAAGGAGATAGGAAAAAATTGGTTCTCGAATAGAGTGGTAGATGAGTGGAACGGACTCAGTAATCATGTAGTTAGTGCTAGGACACTAGAGAGCTTTAAGAGAAGATTAGACAAGTTTATGGATGGGGATAACAGATGGAAATAGGTAGGAGTGTTTCATACAGGGACTGCCACGTGTAAGCCTGGTCGCTTCTTGCAGCTTCCCTTATTTCTTATGTTCTTATGTTCTTATGACAGGGACTAAACTCTCAGGAATGATGTGCTGTTTACTAGACTCTCCCATTTGGGGATTATGTCGACACAGAACATTGTCTGGTGACATGAAAAATTGAGAGAATGGTATATTTAGACGTGGAAGATTATCTTCTTCGCCTGACTCCAGAGCATGTATGACCTTAGACCATATTTCATGCTCTCGCTGTGCTTTACTTAATTCCTTCAAGGTGAAGTTATTTACAGGGATCGAGTCACTGACAGCTCCCACAGACACATTTCGTGAAAGTGCGTCGGCTACTACATTAGCACGACCCGGCAAGTACTTGACTACTGGAGCAAATTCCTGCATGGTACAGTACCATCTTGCCACTCGTCCAGTTAAATTTTTCCCTTTGAAAAGTTCAATTACGGGTGCATGATCCGTGTAGACTGTAATTGGATATCCAAGGATAATGTCCTTAAAATGTCTTAAAGCCCAAACTACAGCAAGTGTTTCTTGATAAGTGACAGAGTAATTAGACTCTGCTGGATTAAGCACACGACTTGCATATGCTATTACATAGTTTTTGCCTCTGGCATCTGTCTACATCAGTACTGTTCCCAGTCCTAGAGAAGAAGCATCCGTGCAAATAATGAATGGCTCTGAATGCTCTGGGAAAGCAAGTACAGGTGCATTTGTTAATAGTGATCTTAATTCATTGAAACTTTGTTCATGAGCAGCCTCCCAATGGAAAGCAACATCCTTTTTAAGGAGTTTAGTAAGTGGGGATGCAATTGCCGCAAAATTCTTGATGAAAGGACGGTAATATCCCGCAAGGCCTAGGAAAGATCTGACATTGTCCACCGATTTAGGTTGAGGAAACTTCTGTACAGCCATGACCTTTTCATCCACTGTGTGGATTCCTTCACCATCGACTACATGGCCAAGAAATTTTATTTTGGCTTTTAGAAATTCACATTTAGAAGGCTTTGCTTTAAGTACAGCTTCTTCAAGCTTCTGGAGGACTAATTTTAAACTCTCCAGATGGGACTCTTGATTCTTACTAGCGATGATTATATCATCCAGGTATGCAAACACGGTTTTGCCAAGTAAAACCGTGAAAATACTGTTAATCATTCTCTGGAATGTTAACGGAGCGGATTTTAATCCAAAAGGCATGCGTAAGCATTCGTAATGGCCACTAGGCGTACTGAACGCCGTTATTTCCCGTGAAGTGGGGGCTAAAGGAACCTGCCAGTATCCTGACAACAGGTATAAACTAGAGGAAATTTTGTTTCCACGACCTAAGGACATTAGAAGGTCGCTCAGGACAGGTAAAGGATAATGATCATCCACTGTGACATCATTAACCCGCCGGAAGTCGATTACCGGCCTGAAAGATTTATCTTTCTTGGGAACCAAAAAGATTGGTGAATTCCAAGGAGAGCACGATTCTTGAATCACTCCCTTGTCAATCATGTCATGAGTCATGTCATCTACAGTCGCCCTCTGACTATGAGGAAGACGATAAGCTGGTATATATACTGGCTTAGTGTTTGGTTTTAACCTAATGTGGTGTTCCGCTCGATCGGTCACACCTAAGGATTCTCCAGGTAGTGCCAGAACATTGCGATACTTCCCCAATAAGTCCAAGAGCGCGGGCCTCATTTTGGGGTAGTCCACAACATTGACAAACGAACATAGGGTTGTCGCCTGCCCCAGCTCGGTGTCAACAGCAGACTGACTCGCCGAAGAGACGCAGGCTCCAGGCAGAATACTGGGTTCTGGTACCACTTTCTTGTCATAAACCAGGCACTTTCCAAGGAAAAGACCTTGTTTGATTCTTACAGAACCTCCAGTAGTGTTCACCACCAAGGCATCAGTGACATGACCCTTTCTAATTGTGAAAAGAGTCGATTCAACAGCCAATCGCCTGACATTACCTATACCTTCAAGACAGATGTCACTGCCTACAGGAGCTTCTGGAACACGAATTGTAATCCGTTTTGCCACACGAGCAGGAATGTCATAACTGGCATTGACAATTGCTTTTGCTTCCCTCCATGCTTCTGTTATATCCTTATCTCTCATAGGAGACCGGACAGATGGAACTGTTTGAGGCTCCCCATTGGATCTTTGCCCCTTTCGTAATAAAGAACCGTTTCTGGGTTGAGTGGAAACCAAAGGAGCAGGATGTTTCATCCCTTCCAGATGTCGTCCGCAGTACCTGACTGTATTTTGCTTTCGATAGATTACTATCTGGTGAGACTTCATGGCTCTTAGCCCTAACAAGCCGTCAGAAGGAAGTTTTTAAAGTTACTGACTACATAGAAATCAGTTTGAATAAGCTGACTATCCTTAGATAGACTTATTGGTAAGGAAATTTTTCCTAAGATTTTTAGGGCTGAACCTGTGACACCAGAAAGATTCAAGTCACTTGGACGGAGCATCCATTTACCACCGCGTGAATTCCGTTTCAGAATCTTGTAAGATTCTTCAGAGATCACGTTTACTGATGCTCCAGTGTCTACAGCCAAAGATAAGCGATGCTTATCTACCCTAGTTGGTAATGCCATTATGTTTGTTTGGTTGTTGGCAGCATTTATGGTTGAATGCACTGACATGTCAGAAGAATTTGCTGCCTCAGCGTCTTGCGCATTTAGATGTTTTAGTCGGGTTTGTTTACTACTGTGCGCTGGTCTTCCCCCGACTGCCTTGTACTGTTCAGGTTAGCTCTGGCCTGTTTTTCAATTCTCATATTGATTATATCTTTACATTGCTCTGATGAGTGTTTACACTGGCCATGTATGAGGCAGTATTGGGTAGTGACGTCCCTGTAGGATCTTGTCCTACCAGTTTTCACGTGGGGCGATGCACCTGGTTTTTGTCTAACAGAGAGATTACCCCCTTTTGTTTTGTTCTCCAAGTCGGATTTATTTGCTGCCAATTTCTGGTCCTTTTGTTTCTTATAACATCTTTTTTCTACATGACCTATTTTATGGCAGTACGAACAGACATTTCCAGGCTTTGCCATGGCTGCCGCATAAGGTTGAGATTGGTCGTCATCCATGAGTGGAGCAACCAGTGAGGTTTGAGTTTCCGGAGAGGCACCAGGTAGCCCTCTTTTCTCTCGAATCAGGACTGCAAGGTCAGCTACTGTGTCTCCCGGTTTAATACTGAAATGACTTGCGGTTTTCTTCACTTCCCCATTCACCAATGATATGTAAAAGATTAATTCCAGAAGTCTTCTGAAATCTGTTTCTGTCATACTGTTTCCTTGGAACCAGTTGTTAAGTCGTAAGACATCCATGAAGTCCATTACGAACTGGTGTGTAGGGATTAAGGCTTTCATTTCGTGAAGAGAGTTAATTTCAGCTGCAAATCTAAGACCCACCTTGGAGGCTAGTACCATGAGGTCAGTTTGACTCTTACCTCCAAAAATGTTAAAGAAATTTTTCTTGAAATTTGCATAACTAGTCCTTATTTCAAGCGGACTGAAAGCGCTGGTATTCATCATGTGTGCTGCTTCTCCAGCCAATTTAGATCTGACGAAAGAGATCTTGTCTTCATCGGTGATAGTATTTGATCTTGTCATAACATCCTCACACAAACGAATGAAATCATGAGCCCTTTCTTGCGGGTTTTCTCCGCGAAATGCTGATATTATTTCAGGAATAGGAAGTACCTTCAGTGTAGTAGATGCATACAAGGCATGAGAAGAGCCAGTAGAGGCTGAAGCAGAAGCATTAGGATTAGACATGGTTGCTGCTGCTAATGATGGGTATTTATTCCCTGATTTTGTAATCAACACGTTTCCGTCCTCATGAGGCACGATATTTTCCACTGTAGTGGGTTTTGGTTCCGTTGATAATGCTTTTGATGATCTAGTATCACTATTTTCCGCTTGGAAATGACACTCCAGTTCATAAATTTCAGCTAACTTCTCAGCTTTAGCCATAAATGTGGTATTATTACTATCTTAATTAGGTATTAATTACACACTTACATTACGTTTGCATCGTCCAAAGGCGTTTCCACTCTTTAATGATGAATGGTTAGTATTGTGAGAAGTGTGAAAATTTAAACAGAATTGAAGGTTTAGGGACAGAAATAGAATTATCCTAGTTATCCCTGAAGACTTAAAAGAAAACGGGAGTGACCGCTCCGTCCAGCAGAAAAAAAGAAAACGGTGTTTAGGAGGCAAACTAAATTATTTTAATTTCCATATAAGTAACATCACTGTGAAATAGGTAAGTTATACATGAACCCTAACAGTGTTTGCGTTACCACAAGTGTTTTATTTAATATTGGTGTGGTGTACCACTAAGTGTCTGTACTCACGACTGTAGCCGGAGAAATTCACATTTAAAAAAAAAAAATAAATAAAAAAAAATATATATATATATATATATATATATATATATATATATATATATATATATATATATATATATATATATATATATATATATATATATATATCCTCTTCTTAGGAAGACTCCTTTCTTCTTGGGAAGCTCCTCTTAGGATAGTAGCGTCCTTGTAGAATCCTCCAGGATTCTTGCAGGTGGGAGATGTGCTGGTCTGCGCCGGGGATGTCTGCGCCGATGATGTCTTCGCCGAGAATCTACGACGAGTAATTAGACCGAGGGGAAACCAAAGAATTGTTAGGTTTCTCCCTGAGTCTTTTAAGTCTCCTCCTTTTATAACAAGGAGAAGTGAATCTTGGGAGTGGCAGGCTAAGTGAATAAGGCGAGACCGTTAGGTGCGTCGCTCTTGGCTGGGTGCGTGTGTTTTGGTGTGTCAGCGTAAGTTCTGTAAACAACGCCGGCTCGCTCCTCTGCTCTCCTCACTACCCTGCCACTGTTTGCCGTTTTCTCCGTTCACTGTGTCCGTTCACCACTTCTCTTTCAACCACTGTTTATTATTGTTGCACTTGGCACTAGAGTTAGTTATTCGTATCTCATTAAGCTGCCACCAAATGTTCCAGAGTGGTTTTGAATTATCAATTTCCCCTGGACACTGTTCATTAGTTTCTTACCTTTGTATAATAGGTAAAGTCACTCTTGGTGAGTTTTTGTGGTTTTCAGGTGAATGTCAAAAGGTGAACGTATAAAAATAGGTATATTTAGATATATGTACAGAGTTCTAGAGAAGAGTGTGGCGCGTATGGGGCAACGGGTGTCCTCTGCGTGGTACAGCGTTACACCCTGGCAAGAGACTGCCGGAGCCGGCACAAGGGACGCTTAGCGCCTTCAAAAAGTGCTGACAGTAGAATAGGGGCGGGTTGACCGCACTCACAGTACACGAATATATTCTTAATTATAACTCTCTAATTACATAAATAAGGCAAGGAAAAAGCTACTTATAGCTAAGAGTAATACATGCCAAAATACATTACGGAGAGATTAAATATGGAGAATACTTAGATACTATAATGTAGGTGCTACCGATTACTTATCGATGGCAATAAAAGGAGTATGGAAAGTTCCATGGTGTGTGTGTGACGTAGGGTGTCGTGATCATATCCGCCCCACCCTTATGCGCCAACACCCATTATCTACACTTATGCATATATGTATACATACACTTATATTGCTAATCAGGCAAGGCATTATAAATACAATACATATTATTATTATGTGACACCGTTACAATATATGGTAAAAAAAAACTACCAAAAACGCGCATTTACAGATTTTTTTAACTAAGTACGTTCAAAAACAATGAATCGCATGTAAAAATATCCCTGTATGGGGAAACAGAATAACTTTACCCAAAATGAATATTTTGAGTGTTTTTGAGCTTATTTCATAGAAAAATGCAAAAATACATGCAAAGTACTCAATATCGGGAAAGGAAAAGACTACCTGAAACGTGAGAGCTTTTGAGCTTCTTAGGTAACAAACTGCTAATCGTATGAATTGCAGTCTATATCGAGAAAAAGAACAATATTACCAAACACGTGTATTTTGATTTTTTTTTTCTCTACACATTATTAGGAACGAAAATCCCAAAATATCTTCAAAGACCTTTATATGGGGAAACGAAAGAATATTACCAGAAATGTG
This sequence comes from Scylla paramamosain, assembly GCF_035594125.1. Taxonomy (NCBI): domain Eukaryota; kingdom Metazoa; phylum Arthropoda; class Malacostraca; order Decapoda; family Portunidae; genus Scylla; species Scylla paramamosain. Next base: position 6,270,143 of record NC_087190.1, read on the forward strand.
TATTTTCAGTGTTTTCAGCGTGTTATACACGAAAACGAAAAAAAAAAAAAAAAATTCACCTTAGATACAAAACAACCTTAAGAAAAAGCGTGTCTTTTAAGGGTTTAAGATAATTCTACGCCTAAAACGCTAAAACGCATGCAAAACACAGTTCATGTAACATGAACTGTTCATGTAACCCAATCTGACCTAACAAATATTTTGAGTGCTCTTGAGCTTTTTACATAGAAAAACGTCAAAAATCAATGCAAAGTACCCTATATAGTGAAAGAAAAAGAAATTATAAGAATCATGTATTATAAGTGTTTTTCAGCTTCTTACGAAAACGCGTTTAATACCACTCTATATGGAGAAATATAATAACATTACCAAAAACAATTATTTTCGATATTTTTCAGCTTGTTACATATTCCTAATGTCTTCCTTCTTTTTGCTTTCTTTTAAATTTTCCATTCTCCTTTTCACTCTTCCTCCTTTTCTTATCATATTTTTCCTCATCCCAGCCTCCACTCTCCTCTTCCTCTTCTCAGTTGCCCTTTACCTTTTTCACTGTTCTCTTGCTTTTTTTTTTTTTCTCCCATTCTCTTTTCCGCCCTTCAGCATCTCTCTCTCTCTCTCTCTCTCTCTCTCTCTCTCTCTCTCTCTCTCTCTCTCTCTCTCTCTCTCTCTCTCTCTCTCTCTCTTTCTCTCTCTCTCTCTCTCGTAGCTTCCTTTCCTACCATTCCTTCTAGTATTTTGCTCTTATTGTCTTTCCTCCCTCTTTCAGTCACCACCACCATCACCACCACCACCATCATCATCACCACCACCACCACCACCACCACCATAAGACGAAAGGAAGTTTGTGAGAGACTCTGAGATAACGTAAAGTCAGTGTGAGAGAGAGAGAGAGAGAGAGAGAGAGAGAGAGAGAGAGAGAGAGAGAGAGAGAGAGAGAGAGAGAGAGAGAGAGAGAGAGAGAGAGAGAGAGAGAGAGAACGTTCATTTTGCCTCATTGCTGCAAGGACATACGTGGAAGACAGAAAAAAAACTGAGGATGGATGGAAATAAGTTACCTCATTACCTCCACTTTATCTCCACTTCTCATATAAATGCAACATAATAACTTGAAATCTTTTACACCAACGTAAAAAAAAGTTTCATATTTTCATTCTTCCTTTCTTCCTTCCATATTCATTTCCTTATCTTTCTTCATGTGAATTTTGTAGTTTTTTTTTTTCTTCTTTGTCTATTTTTTTTTATTTACTAACATACTGCTTTATTTTCTTATGTGTTATTTTCTTTATATGCTACTTTATTATTCTGTTATTTACATTACGGCTTTTCCTCATTCTCAGAAACCCTTCACGTCAACCAGCCCCAGCAAAATAATACTTTTCCACAAGCCATACAAAGATGAGTTCGTGAGACAACACTGAACTACACCTTTGCCTATTGTTGTTGTTTTTTTTTTTTTCAGGACACACCCTCTCCCTCCCCTGTCAGTGTGTGTGTGTGTGTGTGTGTGTGTTCTTTCCTACCTAGTCCATACTCGCCTCAAGTCTCTATCGGGTCTACTAGAGAGGTGGTGATTGATATTTAGAGGTAGACAATAGAGGCTGAACCGAGCATATTTTTTGGGAGCGTTTGTGGAGTTTAATTACCTGTTCGTGGAGTAAAAACAAGGACAAAGGGTACTTCAATATACTGCCTAAAACATGTATGAGTATACCGTGTTTTGAGAGTGGTTGGGGTGGCCGTGGTAGTGAAGCAACAAGGGAATATTGAATTAAGGATAGGGGGACCACATAAGAACACAAAAGAGCACAAAGGAAGAACAATCATCAGTAGATGTGTTAGCCAATTAGAGGCTTAAACTACAGTGTCAGATGTTAAGCGAGAGCTAACATTGTAGAGGAGGAAGAGGAGAAGGAGAAAGAAAAAGAGAAAGAGAAAGAGAAAGAGAAAGAGGAAGAGGAAGAGGATACTAACGGACGATCTGTTTAAGAAAATGCTTTTCCCTTTCATGAAAAAAAAAAACATGACTAGCACACACACACACACACACACACACACACACACACACACACACACACACACACACACACACACACACACACACACACACACACACACACACACACACACACACACACACACACACACACACACACACCACGAAAAATAAACCTTCATTAAAACATTTTCATTGATATTCTCGGAGTCATAAGGAGGCTGACAAAGAGCCTTTCAGTGGCACACGAGGCAGCATACTTAGGTAACTTGGCGGGCGGCGGCTCAGACTCAGACGCCGCGGCAATACAACGGTGCTCAAGTTTGTCGAATGAGAAACTTCGTGTTGACAAGAGCACCTTCGTGAAGCGACTTGGCCAGGTGAAGGATATCTACCTGGCGGATGTTAACTACGGACCCCCCCCCACACACACACCTAACGAAGAAAGCTTCCTCCACGAAAATTTCACACGAAACCATTCATCTCAAAATATTCCCCTAACCTACCCCACCCCAACCTGACGCAACCTAACCTCAACCCAAACCATCCCATCCCATCCCATCCCAACCCAATTCAATCCATCTCGATCTAACCGGACCCCACTTATCTCAACCCAACCCCACTTATTTCAACCTAACCCAACTTACTTTAACCTAACCCAACTTAACTCAACCTAAACCAACCCAACTCAACCCAACCCAACTTCTTAACCTAAATTAATCCAATCCAATTCAACCTTACCTAACCCAACGAACCCAAACTTATCTCGACCTAACCCAAATCAGCCCATCCCAACTTATGTTAACGTAACCCAACCCAACTCAAACTTATTTCAACCTAAGCCAGACCAACTAAACCAAACCAACCCAACAAAATCCAAACACACCCAAACCAAACCAAACCAAACCAAACTTATCAAGGGAGGTTTAATTATTTGAGGGAAAGAAACCTTGTGGGTGGAATGAACGCAGAAAAGCACTTAATGAGCTTAAGGAGGAACTTTATGACACACACGCACACACACATGCGTATGCGTATACGCACACGCAAGCACGCACGCACGCACGCACGCACGCACACACACACACACACACACACACACACACACACACACACACACACACACACACACACACACACACACACACACACACGGGAACAAATAACGGCGGACACTAGGGACAATTTGACTCGGTGATGTTAACGTCCCCCTCCCTTGTCCCCAAAGCTACTGACGGGGAGAAGCGCCCCCCAGGGAAATCACGTCGGGCAGGGAAAGGTTCCTGAGTGTCCTAAGCTTAGAACAAGGGGCTCCAGAGGGCGCTGGGAAGGGAGGAACAGGAAGAGGCACGGTAAGAGAAATGGGGAAAAGGAAAACTGTACGGATGTAGTGATTAATGATGAGGTGTGTGCGTGTTTCATTCAGTCACCTAGTCGTCTCCTGGTCACCCAGCCAGTCGTTCCCTACGGAAAGAGCTCAGATCTCATACTGACCGATTTTCGGGTAGGACTGAGACCACTCACACACCACACACCAGGACAGCGAAGGCATAACCCCTGGGGTTACATCCTTACCTACTTGCAGCTAGGTGAACAGTAAGAACATTTGCCTCGCCGCGCCTGGGACTCGAACCCAAGCTTTCTCGGTTGTGAGCCGAGCGTGCTGACCACTACATTACGCGGTGTGTGTGTGTGTGTGTGTGTTTCTATCTTCCAGCACTTTAACAGTAAGAGGGACAAAGCTACCTACCTTAATCTTTACCTGTATTTCTACCTCCACCTATACCTGTCATACCCGCCACTCCACTACTATCCGTCTGCCACCTATCCCGACGCTCACCTGTTAGAGGGACAAAGCTTCCTACCTTAACCTTCACCTGTACATATCCTGCCCATCACTCCACCACTAGCCGTCTGCCACCTCTCCCTCCGCTCACCCTCACTCGCCCTTCACGCCGCCACTTCCACGTCAGAGCTCGCAAGTCTTTAAAAGTTCCACCCCTGAATAATATATTTAGAAAGCGTAAAGCGTATGCAGGATTCGTTCCCGTTGGTTCTTTTTAATATTTATGATTATTTCGTGGATCTAATTATTTGTGAGTTTGTAGTTCATACATTTTTTTAGTAGTACTCGTGGTGGTGGTGGTGGTGGTGGTGGTGTTGGTGTTGGCGGTGGTGGCGGCGGCGGCGACGGCGGCGGCGATAAATAAAGACAAAGAATGAACAAAGAGCAGCAGACTTATTGGTTTTTATGAGACAGTTGATGATTACACTGTTTAACAAAGTGAGAAATGAATGATGGTAATAACGAAGGCTCCTCACTATACAGTCACGATGGAGGATAGTGATGATTACAGTGATGGTGCATCAAAGCATAAAGTAGATTATAGAATATTACTGTACTTATTCAGAAAACTCAAGAGGTGGTTGTTCCTTGACTGTGAGTGTAGAAGAAAAGTTGACTTGGTAATCAGGCCCACTCTCCCTTATTAAAGTTTCCCTTCCTTCCTTCCTGCCTGCCTGCCTGCCTGCCTGCCTGCCTCCATGCCAGCCTTCGTGTTCTGCGCCCTACTGGAGTTCACCTTCGTCAACTACCTGTGGCGCCGGCGCCCCCAGATGGAGCTCCGTCTGAGAGGAGGCTCTCGGAACCGGCTTCCCCACGCCAAACAAGTCCCCCAGCGCCATGGCCAGCAACACGGAGGTCAAGATCAGCCAGGCGGGCAGCGGCGGAGCAGTGGTCACCACCCCTGGCAGCAACCCTCCCGGAGGAAGCTCAGACACCGTACGAATCCCCAAAACACTTTTTATTAATTTTCTTGATAAGTTTTCTCCTCCCTGAAGCCTTCTTTTGTAGCATACTAAGTATCGCGAAGCTTTTTAAAAACTTTCTTAACTCTTCCTCATCTCTGAAGCTTTTTTGTACCTTGTATACGTCCTGCAAGGAATTTTTTGCTTAAAGTCTTGTGTTTCGTCAGTGTAGTTGTATTTCGTGCCCACACAGGCCTTGCTTTCTTTGTCTTGCCTCTTATGGTTATTTTTTTTTTTTTACCAGAGGCTTAATTTGCATTTATAAATATTTTTAACATTTTTAAGTATCGCTAATTTTTCCTGTTTTTTTTTTTTTTTCTTTTTCATGCCAAATAGGATATCCATGTAAGACACCTGCAATAAGTTATTAGTTTAGTGATCATTCATATACATATAAGTGAACACAGAATGAAATGGTCTTTTCACTTTTCTCGTAATAAAGCATCTCACTCTCTTCTCGAGCATAGGCTTTATTTTTCCCCTCCTGAAGGTGCTGTAAGATATGCGTCGCTAACACGGCCTCTTCCTCTGTGTGACAGCTGAAGGGTGGCTCCTCCCCGTGCCAGGAGGACCCGGCGCAGGTCACGGCCCAGATCGTGCGAGCCTTCAAGCAATCCAACAAGATCAAGGCCCGGCAGATCGACGAGTACTGCCGTGGCCTCTTCCCTCTCCTCTTCGCCCTCTTCAACATCTTCTACTGGTGCTACTACATGCTCTAGGTCCTCTCCCTCGTCTTCATCTCTTTCTCCTCAACGTCAATGACTCGGAAAAGAAGAAAATTTCAATTCTAACTCTTCGCTTCCAAAACCAAATATCGGGTCAAGTTTGCGAGTTGTGATTCCCGGCGTGAGACACTCGCGGCGGTGAGCGAGGCCACACCCGCGGGACGGAGGTGAGGTGGCGGGAGGCATACATGTGGCTGCACGGGTATGAACTGCGATTTGCTGAGGCTTTTGTGGCTGAGTGGCAATGAATACTGAGTGAATACTTCAATGTGATGCTGCGGCTCGCGGAGATCCTGGAGGACGGCACGAGACCTAGTGAGGCAGGCCGCCCCCACGCGGAGGGAACCGCAGGTGGGCGAGCCCGGGTCACGAAAGCAACTGCATTCTTATTCTAGATTCATAGATATTTTTGTATAAAAATACGTCACTGAATCTGCCTCCTGGATCTTCTTATCTCTGGTGCGCGTTTCTGTCTTCACTCCCACAGATGTTTGTGTGTGATGAAGACAAGTATTATATGGACTATTTGTTAGCGTTAAGGTGCGGCGGCCCGAGCCGGAGACAGCAAGCCCGGCGGTGGTGCGGGCCCCGGCGGGCAGGGCTTGGCGTGGCAGCAATGGTGGTGAAGCTGCGACAGCTGCGAGGTGACGGCCCGCCACACCTGGCCACCGCGTCCCTGCTGTCCCCGCCCCGCGGCTCCCGGCACACTATACATAAGCTTTATTATTCATGTCAGATTTAGCATAAGCAAGAGTCGCTCCGCCACGCCCCAAACTCTCTCAACACCCCCTGACAAGAGCCAGACCGATACGCTTGTATGCATGTATGTGTCGAAACACTTATATATACACATATATATGCATACGTGTTAGGAGCAAACATACACATACTGTGCATAATTCCCGCAATGTTGTAAAATATTTGATGCATAATACATAAACATCAAAATATATTATACACAAATTTATGTACATTAGCTATACTGTAATGGTGACGGTGTGTGTGTCGCCCCAAGGCGTGGGTGTCTGTGGTGCTGCACCTGTGTCGGGCGCCGGCCAGCGGCACGACGCCCGAGGCTCGCCGGGCCACGACAGAATCACAATTTGGCATTTCTCGGCAGGCGGTGGACGCACGCGGCGCCCCGCTGGTTGTGTGGCAGCCGCGGCTCCTGCGGGAGAAAAACCAACAGCCTCAGTGATCCAGCGGTGGACGCGACGCTCCTCACGATGCCCGATTCAACAAAGTAGCCAGACCGAGCCGCTACACCGCCATGCCCTCCCAGGAGCGGCTTCCCACACGCCGCCGCTCAAAGAAGTTGCCGCGGCGTGACTTGGGCGGCGCGCTGCGTGGTGCATTGAGGATCCTCATTACCTGGAGAGAAACTGTTATACTAATTATTTTGAAATATCTATTTTCACTAGACGTGATAGGATAATTTTGGCAGTATTTGCACCAAGAGCGTGGCAGGCGGGGCCAGGCTGGACAGAGCACTGCTGTACATAATATTCTACATTCTAAAGAGGACAGCCACTGTCAGTCGTTCACGTGCCCGTCCACTTGCCCCGCCGCGCCCGCCCAGTGAGACCCTGCATAGGATGCTGTACATAGTCACCGCTTAAGGCGCTACCACATGGCCCACGACTTCCTTCAACACGTCCAGGAAAACATTACCGATGATCGGAGATGAGGCAACAAATTAGCGCAAGGTGAGAACGTTACGTGGTGTGCACGTCAAGGACCAAGCCTTGTCCCAAGGGCGCTAAGGTCACGTGGGAACCAATCTGGTGCGATATCAGCACTGTTACATCTTTAGCATCTCTGATCAAATCGAGACGCTACAAAGGGAAAGCGCCAATGATCTGTACTGTGCACCGGCACGCCGTAATAAGGAAACGCTTGCTACTGTGTAATCTAACTGATCCCATTGTACAAAATACTCCGTAATAAGTTCAATCAAGCGGCACGTCAACCACCAGGTGTGCTTGGGCCCGCACTGTGTTATGGACACCACCGCAGCGTGCCATCACCTGGGTGGACACGCGGTCACGGGCGTGACGTCACGATTTTCGACGCGTGCACCCGAATGTTGCCCCGCTCGCTGGACGGTTCAAGGAAAGACGCCCCGTGTAATAGCCCCTTTAGTAAACGCGGCTTCCGGTGGCCTGCCTGCACCCTTCCCCCTGCTCCACCGCTGCCCGCTGCCACTCCCGCTGCGCCGCTACAGTAGTCCGCACGCAGGGAGAAACACACTGAGGGGCGAGACGCAGCTGTCTGTCACGTGACAATAGCTCTCCCCCAACGTGCATCAGGAGCTCCGTCAAAGCCTTGCGGTTGGTTTCCTTCTCGTGTCTAGAGTGTCGCCGCCAGCACAGCGCGAGTCGCCGCTCACCGTTGCACAAACAAAGGGAACAACACACCGGACACCTCATAAAGCATGGTCTTTTTATGCCCCAAGACTCAGGCAATGAGTGGCGGGTGCTGCGGCGGCGGGTAGCGGTGGAGTTCGCGTGAAACACACCAACACACGAATCAACACCCTAACGGCACGGCGCGGGTGTGACGGGCGGGCTGTGAGTAACTGTGCGGGCGGCCCGCAGCCTCTCGTGAGGGAACGCCTCCCTGCTATGCCGGTGGTCGCCGCGGCCAGCATTCCGCGTTCATTTCAATACAGTCTTAAAAGTGAAGCTGAAAAATGACTGACAAAGGGAGGGAATCCGCTGGCCACTCTAATGATGCACTCACCAAACATTCACAAGCTCTACTCGCTCCCCTGATCCCCAGCACACAGGCAGACAGGATGGCTAGTGTACACGCAGCTTTGCAAGGCAGCCCCGGCAAACCACAGGGGTGCCCTCCCTCGCGCCCCCTGCCCCGGCCCGTCCCGTAGGCCAAGTACCCTCCAGGCCGCCACGTCTGGATTCCATCGAAACGTTACATAGTAGAATCCAAATGCAGTTTTTATCAAATTTTCAATAATGGAAATATTCCTGACCCCTGGTTCCCTTCGTTTAGACAGGTGTAGCAGTAGTCGCCCCACGGTCACCTCACTTCTCGTTTTGGCCGCTGTCGCCCAACAAGCCGCTCGTTCCTCAATTGCTATTGACGCATCATAGACGAGGCAGTGTAGAGTTGCTCTGTGTTATCAACCAATAATAATGATAATTCTATGGCGCTTCCTATCGCAGACTATTTTCTCATCACCTGGTTTTTCCTTCTCTCCTGTTTTAGGCCACAACAGAATCAGCCGCCACAGCTGCCCTTGGGATGGGTTACATTAAGTTAGGTTTCCTTACACTGTATTTGATTAGATAAGGTGTGCGACTAGGTCAAGTTACTTAACCCAACAGAACATGACCTTATCTAACCTAACCTAACCTGACCTAAAATAACCGACACCAAACGTAGCTAGGGTAACTGATCTTCCCGTGACCGATCTCCTGTTCCCATACGTTCTGTACAGAATTCCTGGCCCTGCATTTCACCTACACACCTGCCCCGCGATCCTCTCACACCCAGACGCTGTGTACTACGGATAGATCAACACCCACGCTTACCTTGGTGGGGTATTATGTCATTCAGCGCTTTATATATATATATATATATATATATATATATATATATATATATATATATATATATATATATATATATATATATATATATATATATATATATATATACTTGTACACACGTACGTACACTACTGCAGTATTACTAACGCTATTCTCTCTCTCGCATCCATCACTCGACGTCTCTCACGGCTTCAGGAGTACAAAACTATAGTAACAGTCCTTTGTCATGAAAAAATAATTGAAAAAACTTGAAAACAGACGCTATTGATTGCTAATAACATATGTGCACTTACACACACACACACACACACACACACACACACACACACACACACACACACAAATCCTGACATGATCTCACCTAACCTGACCTTTTTCCTCTCCCTTAGAGGCTCGTATGTTTTATTTCTTTTATTTACTGTATGAGACGAAAAGTACCCAACAGTGCCAAAACAAATGTTGTTCAAATAAAGATTGAAGACAATAATTTCCTCCCTTCCCCCCCCCAAAAAAAAAAATCGTACTGAAATCCTAAAATAAATAAAAACAAAAAATAATTAATCCCCCAGAGAAAATGCAGAAACTCGGCCCTAATGAACCTTACTTCTCCCCCCATAAAAAAAAAAAGTAGAAATATAAACAACAAACATAATTCACTTCCTGTAACTCCCGATATCAAAATAAAACCTTACAAAATGCAGACCCAAAGCCATCCCTCGTAATACTGGCGCCCTGTCTCAGGTAGCGGAGCACTGCCTGACAAGCACCTGACTCGTGCCCTTGTTCTCCTTTAGGCTAAAATTGGGCAACGGCAGGAAGGCAGTTAGTGTTATCCAGCCCCGGTGCTCGCTGACATTGGCTATATTCAGCTCCCCACTTCCAAGCCTTCCCCACTCTCCCCTTCCCTCTCCCTCCCTCCCTCCCTCCCCTCCGTGAATGGCATGGTAGCAGGAGGATGACAGACACGAGGCGACAGACAGACAGGTGTGTGTGTGTGCATGTGTGGTGACAGGTGAGCTCCCTCATTCATCACCACGCAAACAACATCCTCCTGCCTTGTTGTTATAAAATTAGTGATAGCTTTTGATCAACAGATGGGACACAACACACAACAAAAATTACGTACTTCAACTACTGTTACTACTACTATTACTACTATAATTGATGCACACCTATACCAGAAACAACACTTTCATTCCAACTCGCTTTCAAATTCAACACAACACCACCGTAACAACAAAAACAACACCGTCAATAGAAACAAAACAACAGCGTCAAAAAAACAAAAAAAAACTAGCAAAACATCAACAAAAACAACAGTAACGACAAAACATTAACAGCAGGAACAACAAAATTATAACAAAAACAAAGCAAACAACATCAACAACAACAATAACAATAACACCAACAAAAAACGATAACAACAAAACACCATCAAAACAACAAAATACAGAGATAACAACAAACAAAAACAACGAAAGGCCAACACAGAACACCCTCACCCGCAGCACTCTACACAAACACCACAACACCACAGCACTCTACACAAACACCACAACACCACAGCACACAACACCACAGCGCACATCGTAACACCACTCTAGCGTCCGTTTACCGTTCTGCCGCGGCCACACGTACCAGACGCTGACCTGACTTGAGCTGACTTCAATTGATTCCCTCTCTCCTAGCATCTCAAGGCGGCTCCTCAATGGACACCTTTCGTATTTACCTTCCAATAAATTTCATGAATACGGCGCCAAGTTCTTTTATCCTCTAATAATAAATAGTTTCTTTTATAATTAGACCGTTTCAAAACATGCACTACAAGAGGTTATATTCTACTGTCATTTTATTGAAAAGGAAACTATAGTAGGTTCTGTATTGGTTACTTATCCATGAGAATTGTATGTATAATTCAATAAAGCAATGACTGACTGACTTGTATTCACCTTTAATGTTGTAGTCGTGTGTCACCTCCCTCACTCTCTCGCTACACCCACCCACACACACACACACACACACACACACACACACACACACACACGTCCTGCTCCCTCCAGTGCCTGCCCACCACTGCTATTTACTGGTAATGTACACCACCAATACACGTCCCACCCCTTTGATACCTGTCCAATACGTCAAATGTAGCAATGATGTGTGCCCTTCCTTCACAAAAACACACTCCATCCCCTCCAGTACCTATTTACCTGTCCGCACACACGCACACGCACGCACACACACACACACACACACACACACACACACACACACACACACACACACACACACACACACACACACACACGCACACACCTCATCAATAGTCTCTTCTAGATTTGACTTACCTTTAGGATTAATGTCAAGTATTTCCCCACCCCCAATGTACACTTTCAGTTTGTTGACTGCCTAAAGAATAAACCGTATATTATTATTATTTATTATTATTACACCTGTCACTCCCATCACATGTGCAGACCTCGCTTCACCTGCAGCGTTAATTAACCCTTTCACTGCTGGACTATTTCTCCCATAAACACCTACAACATCCTAGGCACTTACTGTTTTGTATGTCTCAAATCGTTCTGGAGCCTCAAAAAGACACATTCAAAATCCATTTTTTTCCCCCCTGAGAGTCCGTGATCACAATTTCTTCCTGTGCTCAGAATGTTAACAAAAGACAACTGCACTAAACAAAGTACATTCTGTTATTTTGTTAGATGGGTTGGCCACGCTTTAAATTGCTTCTTTCAGTCCTAATCCAACCTTCTTCCTTATCCGAACTTCCTTCCTCTCAATAACTTAACCTTCCACTGTTCTGGTTCTCCTTTGATTTAAGGCATTGTAAAATATTAAAAGACTGCGTGAATACAGAAAAAAAAAAGAATAGGAGGTTAATTTAATCTTTTCTAGGTTACCGAGCTAATCAAGACTCTACAGAAATTAACCCTCTTATTGCTATGTTCACCTTTCAGTAACATTCAGAGCACTGCAGACATATGAATAGCACGTACATATAGAGAAAAGAGGGAATAAGACGTTAATCCTGTGTTTTCTAGGCTACAGAACTAAATAAAAAGTGGATAGGAATTACGTATAGGGAAAAATATGTCTAGAAAGGAGAACAGAGGGATACCATGATCACCTCAATCATTATAACAAAAAAAAAAAAAAGAAAAAAAAGAAAGAAAGAAAGAAAGAAAGAAAGAAAGAAAGAAAAGTGCTTCATTATAGTCCATTCACTTGAAGCTTGCAACTGGAGCCTGATATAACTTTGTAGCCAGTTGGGTGCACGTGTATGACCTCACGATGCCCCGCCACCTGTCTTGCGTCCACAGCTCGGGAGAAAAAAGTTGTTTATTTACTTTCTGCTTATCACTCTTGATTTCTGCTTATCAGCCTTTTCTTTGTGCTTTATCTAAAATGCAGTAGCTCCACCGTGTCTATAACAGCTTTCTGTATCACATGTCACAATTTGTTAACGGTACCGCGATAATTACGTTCGTGACTTCAGTTTACATTATCTCTATTTTTTTTCTTTTTTTTTTATTTAAGCTTTTGAAAATATTTTTAATCTATTATCATTCTTCTGTTCCATAATAAAGCAACCATGAAAACATTGCTCAAAATAAGAGAGATAAAAGGTAGAGAACGAAAACTTGTAGTGTGGAGAGGCCAGTGTCTATCTAGTCTACGCTGACCGGCAGACAGACGGACTGAGCCACGAACCAATCAGCGACAAGGTTACAGAAGTAGATCGGGCTCCAGTTGCAAACTTCCAGTGAAAAGACTGCTTTAGTAGAACACACTCATAACTTTTTTTTCTTATATAGCTGCAAGACAACTGAAAGAGTACACTTCTTGCACAGGTGAAAAGTTACAGTCGTGGTCTGGAGTTGTGGTGCCCATTGCACTCATTAGCACTGTGTTCACGTCCTATCTTGATCTTGGCTACTCTGATTCACTCAAAATTTCCTCAGAAAATAATATGTAAATGAATAAGTAAATAAATAAAACTAATAATTACGCAACTTAAAATTTCCTTTACAAAAAAAAAAATTACACAGCTTTCAACAGATCAGAGGACTAAAAGCGGTAAATAGTACAGACAAGTACAGTATGTTAAGGCCTATCCACACCAGCAAACACTGCTTGCAAACAATGTTTCCAAACAGTTTGCAGACAGTTTGAAAACTGTTTGGGAACATTGTTTGCAAACTGTTTGGAACTTCCATGTGTACTTGTTTCCCATCCAGAATGGGAAACTGTGTGTGTGTGTGTGTGTGTGTGTGTGTGTGTGTGTGTGTGTGTGTGTGTGTGTGTGCCCGTGTGTGCGTGCGTGCGTGCGTGCGCGCGGCAGAGGTGACGATGAATCATCAATACTAGCACGAGGTTTGTCGTGAGAACACCTTGTGGTCTACTGGGAAAACATTAGAACGTATTGAATTGCTACATTCATTCCCAGCATTGTGGGATATCCTGAAGGTATACATGAGGCTCGAAAACAGTCTTCACTTGCAAGATACCTCAGTGTAATAGCCAAGCTGGTGCAGGGTGAAATGGTCTTTCTGTATTTGTATCCTTTCGAGATATTTTGGGAGCCACATCTGTAAAAGTAATTCGAAGTCAGTTGTGACATCCGAAGAAAAATTGGTGAAACCTGCTCCATCTACTCTCAAATCCGCCAAAAACCAAGTCACCATAAAAGCCTCCTTTTTCTAAAAATTTCCTCAGCCATCTCTTTTCTTTTCTCTTGCCCTTCCTTGAATTCATCAAAAATGTCAAGTAAAATACAGAGGCTATTACTTTGACTTCTACACTTACAGCAGGCATGACGACAACTGAGGTCTGGACAGGAAACATAGTTTGCAAAATGTTTCTCGCAAAACGTTTCCAAACAGTTTGGAAACATTGATTCCAAACAACAAAACAACCAAGAAAACTGCCCAAAATAAGGGAGATAAAAGGTAGAGAACGAAAACTTGTAGTGTGGAGAGGCCAGCGTCTAGTCTACGCTGAGCGGCAGACAGACAGACAGACAGAGCTACGGACCAATCAACAACAAGGTTACATAAGTAGATTGGGCTCCAGTTGCAAGCTACCAGTGAATGGATTGCAGTATGCTTTAGCAGAACACACTCATAACATTTGTTTCCAAACAATGTTTCCTTGTGTGGACAGGCCCTATAATTAACCATCACTACACATAATTTCCCTACAGTTTCCCTACAAAGTTCCGAAGCAGTATCGCATATCCAGGCACTACTAATATAGGTAACAGAGAGAGGCAGATACCTCGCCCACCTCACTTTTTTTCTAATTGCCTAATAAAACCATAAACGTCCGGAGCAGCATCGCACAGCTCATACAGATACAAGTATAATACTAGTAACGCAGGTAATATTAAGAAGCAAATACCAGACCCAGCTTAACATTTTTATTTTTTTTTCAATCGCCTGATGAATCATAAAGCTCCGACGCAGCATCGCACTAATCAACCAGGTATGAATACAACACTACACTGAACATCCTTGGTCTGTCCTTTACTTATAATCTCAACTGTAAACTTCACATCTCATCTCTAGCTAAAATAGCTTCTATGAAGTTAGGCGTTCTGAGACGTCTCCGCCAGTTTTTTTCTCACCCTCCCAGCTGCTAACTCTGTACAAGGGCCTTATCCGTCCATGTATGGAGTATGCTTCACATGTCTGAGGGGGTTCCACTCATACTGCTCTTCTAGACAGGGTGGAATCAAAAGCTTTTCGTCTCATCAACTCCTCTCCTCTAACTGACTGTCTTCAGCCTCTCTCTCACCGCTGCAATGCTGCATCTTTAGCTGTCTTCTACCGCTATTTTCATGCTAACTGCTCTTCTGATCTTGCTAACTGCATGCCTCCCGTCCTCCTGCGGCCTCGCTGCACAAGACTTTCTTCTTTCTCTCACCCCTATTCTGTCCACTTCTCTAACGCAAGAGTTAACCAGTATTCTCAATCATGCATCCCTTTCTCTGGTAAACTCTGGAACTCCCTGCCTGCTTCTGTATTTCCAGCTTCCTATGACTTGTGTGTGTGGGTCTCCCGTTTTCAGCTATATTCTATTTTGTTTCATTACTACTCTACATGACTTTCAAGTACTGGAAGAGATGGTTGGTGGTAGTAGTGGTAGTAGTAGTAGTAGCAGTAGCAGTAGCAGTAGCAGTAGTAGTAGTAGTAGCAGTAGTAGCAGTAATAACAGTAGAAGTACTGCGAGAATGAGAAGGAGGA